>NC_091306.1:50514571-50670450 GCF_038502225.1 Cherax quadricarinatus
GTGCCTTCCCTGTTATCCCTGCTTGGTCCTCCAGTTTTTGCACCAATTTCTTGTGTGGAACTGTGTCAAACGCCTTCTTGCAGTCCAAGAATATGCAATCCACCCACTCCTCTCTCTCTTGTCTTACTGCTGTCACCATGTCATAGAACTCCAGTAGGTTTGTGACACAGGATTTCCCGTCCCTGAAACCATGTTGGCTGCTGTTGATGACATCATTCCTTTTCAGGTGTTCCAACACTCTTCTCCTGATAATCTTCTCCATGATTTTGCATGCTATACATGTCAGTGACACTGGCCTGTAGTTTAATGCTTCATGTTTGTCTCCTTTTTTAAAGATTTGGACTACATTTGCTGTCTTCCATGCCCCAGACAATCTCCCTGTTTCGATAGATATATTGAATATTGTTGTTAGGGGTACACATAGCGCCTCTGCTCCCTCTCTCAATACCCATGGGGAGATGTTATCTGGCCCCATTGCCTTTGAGGTATCTAGCTCACTCAGAAGCCTCTTCACTTCTTCCTCGGTTGTGTGTACTGTGTCCAGCACATTGTGGTGTGCCCCTCCTCTCCGTCTTTCTGGAGCCCCTTCTGTCTCCTCTGTGAACACTTCTTTGAATCTCTTGTTGAGTTCCTCACATACTTCACGGTCATTTCTTGTTGTCTCTCCTTCTTCCGTCCTTAACCTGATTACCTGGTCCTTGACGGTTGTTTTCTTCCTGATGTGGCTGTACAACAGTTTTGGGTCAGATTTGGCTTTTGCTGCTATGTCATTTTCATATTGTCTTTGGGCCTCCCTTCTTATCTGTGCATATTCGTTTCTGGCTCTACGACTGCTCTCCTTATTCTCCTGGGTCCTTTGCCTTCTATATTTCTTCCATTCCCTACCACACTTGGTTTTTGCCTCCCTGCACCTTTGGGTGAACCATGGGCTCATCCTGGCTTTTTCATGATTCCTGTTACCCTTGGGTACAAACCTCTCCTCAGCCTTCTTGCACATTGTTGCTACATATTCCATCATCTCATTAACTGGCTTCCCGGCCAGTTCTCTGTCCCACTGAACCCTGTTCAGGAAGTTCCTCATTCCCGTGTAGTCACCTTTCTTGTAGTTTGGCTTCATTCGTCCTAGCCTTCCTGCTTCTCCCTCCATTTGTAGCTCTTCTGTGCATTCGAAACTTAAAACCACATGATTGCTGGCCCCACGGAGTCTTTCATATGTGATGTCCTCAATATCTGCACTACTCAAGGTGAATACTAAGTCCAGCCTTGCTGGTTCATCATCTCCTCTCTCTCTTGTAGTGTCCCTTGCATGTTGGCACATGAAGTTTTCCAGTACCACCTCCATCATCTTAGCCCTCCATGTGTCTTGGCCCCCATGTGGCTCCAAGTTCTCCCAATCTGTCTCCTTGTGGTTAAAGTCACCCATGATCAGTAGCTTTGCCCTGCATGCATGAGCTCTTCTGGCCACTGCAGCCAGTGTGTCAATCATCGCTCTATTGCTCTTGTCATACTCTTGCCTTGGCCTCCTGCTGTTCTGTGGTGGGTTATACATCACTGCATTTACCACCTTGGGACCTCCAGAGTGAAGTGTTCCTGCTATATAATCGCTTGCTTCTCGGCCGTCCCCTCTCTCCAGCTCATCAAAATTCCAGCGGTTTTTGATCAACAGTGCCACTCCTCCACCCCCCCCCCTGTTACCTCTGTCTTTCCTCAGGATCTGGTATCCCATTGAAAATATGGCATCTGTTATCATACCTGTAATCTTGGTTTCTGTGAGATCTATGATGTCCGGTGATGCCTCTTTGACTCTTTCGTGCCACTCCTCCCACTTATTTGTTATTCCATCAGTGTTTGTGTACCATACCTTCAGTTTCCTTTCCAACACTGTGGTTTGGGGGGCCTGTGAGGGTGGGAGACCTGGTAGCATACTGTGGGATTCAATAGCTGGGTGTTGGGTGGAAGCTGAGAGTGTGGATTGTAGTATGTGTTGGGATGGTGTTCTGAGGATAGTTCTATGTGTGTTTGCTCTTGCTGCTATGTTCTGCTCTGATTGACCTCTGCTGGTTCCATCCTTGTCTCCTTTCGTAGCTCCTTTCGCTTTTTTGTCTTCTCTCTCAGCTGCTGTCATTCTGTTTGTGTTCTGTCTCTTTCTAGGAACACCTTCATGTATTTTTCCGAGTATTTCAATCGTGGTTTCTCTTGGAGGATCTTGTTCCACACTGTTTCCGTCCTGAGAATCAGCTTGATCAGTCGGTTTCTACCCTTCGAGTACCCCCCTATTCTCTGAAAATTTACAATCTCATCAATCTCTTCACCTATTTCTGTGATGATTTTCTCAATCTCCTTTCTTCCTTCCTGCCACCTTTCAGTGTGTGTCCTTTCCTCTCTCTCCTGAAGCCCATGGATAAACACTGATTTTGCCCTTTCCTCCTCCCATTACCTCACCCTCTGTCACTCTGGATCCTGCCTGTATGTGGTCATTTTCTCCCTTGATTTTTCCAGTGGCTGTTGAGATCATAGTTGTGCCTCAGCATTCGACCTATCACCCTCTCCATCTGCACCCACCTGTTCATCCCTTTCACTCCTTGGCCCTTCTGCGCAGGCTGATATGACCTTAGCATAATTCATATCTCCTTCTTTCCTGTTCGGCCTCTTAGTTTCATATGCTTTCTCCTCTCTGGTCACTGCCCCTGTAACTCACTTCAGCCTATTTATCTCAACTTCTAGGACCCTTATCCTGGTTACTGCAGTTTCGACTTGGGCCTCTCAATTCTTTGTCTCCTACTCCAACCTCTTTTCCAATTTCACAGAGAACTCTTTCTCCATTTTTTTCAGAAAGCTCTCCTAATTTTCTCTCCCACTCTTGTTCCATCCTTTTCCACTGCTCCTCCATCCACTCCTCCCTACCAGAACCATTCTCATCTGATCCCTGGTTCGTGCGAGTCCCCACAATTTTTTTGAGAGAGAGAGAGAAGGGAAAGGTAGAAGGAGAGAGAGAGGGGGAGAGTGAGAAGGGAAAGGTAGAGTGTGAGAGAGAGGGGGAAAAAGAGAGAAGGAAAAGGTAGTGAGAGAGGGAGAGTGAGAATGGAAAATAGGGAAGAGATAGATAGATAGAGAGAGAGAGAGAGAGAGAGAGGAAGGTAGATGGAGAGAGGGGGAGAGTGAGAAGGAAAAGGGGGGAGAGTGAGAGAGAGAGGGGGAGAGAGAGAGAGAAGGGAAGGGCAGGAGACTGGCAGAGTCAGAAGGGAAAATGGGGAAGAGAGAGTGAGAGAGAGAGAAAGGCAGAGGGGGAGAGAAGGGGAGAAGGGGAAAAGAAAGGGGAGATGGAAGGGAGAGAGGGGAGAGAGAGAATAGGTGGAGAGAGAGGGGAGGAGGAGAGAGAGATGGGAAAAGGGAGAGGGGAGAGATAATGAGTGGGAAGAGATGTTAGAGGGAGGTGTTAGAGGGAAGAGATGGGAGAGGGGAGAAAGAGAGAGATAGGTAGAGAGTGATAGGTAGAGAGAGATAGGTAAAGAGTGAGATAGGTAGAGAGGGATAGGCAGAGATAGGTAGAGAGATAGCAAGAGAGGGAGACAGGTAATGAGAGAGGGAGAGAGAGAGAGAGGAGGAGCCAGGTTTAGATGGTCAGTTCACAGGAAGGTGTGAAATCCTGTTTAAGTGTGTGTGTGTGTACTACAGCTTACAAGTGCTTGTTCCTGTGTGTGTGTGGGTGTGTGTGTGTGTGTGTGTGTGTGTGTGTGTGTGTGTGTGTGTGTGTGTGTGTGTGTGTGCCCCCACTTCTAAGTATTCATACTGCTAATAAATACCGGTAAATACCAGTAATTCTAAGCTTACCAATACTTCTAACACTTATCGATTCTACTTATAAAATACTGAAAGTAGCTAGGTTGCAAAATTTAGCTTGTCTCAGCTTAAGTGTCTGACGTTATCCCTCACTACCGCTTTACTCCTTGCACTCTCGTCTATGCTATTACTACTCTAATTCTAGTCATAGCTTGCAGGAGTGAGTGACCAGTATCTAACAATGATGCAAGACCAGAACTCAACCCTGACACATGCAACTTCAACAGGTGAGCAATACTTGTGCTGGCAGTGGTGTGATGACAAGTTGCCAGGTGCTGATGACGTAGTCATCACACATAGGCCTTCTATCACTATTTTGTAACTCCTTCACCCGTGATGTTTATAACCATATATGCTCATACATCCCGTGTTCCCAAGTGACTTCACTTTTCACTTATGACAGAATACACTTCACATTCGGTGTTACACTTTATATGTATAATGACATACAACTGTTGTGACGTCACTGCTTCAGCAGGCCTACTACTGCCACCTTCCCTTGTTGCATATTTTATTTTTCCTTCCTACTTTTGCTTATTAACTTTTTCACTTTCACTGTATCGTGCCCCAAATTTCACTTGTTAACCAAACGCTGGTAATTCTTGAACACCTGCTTCCACACTTACTTTGATCTTTGTATGTTTGAATCTGTGTGGCAACAGTGCCTAGTAGACCCACAACAGTTTGGCACTTTGAAAAATTAATGATTTCAGGCTTCCTCTCGACTTTTTTAACTAATAACTTTAGTTATCACCCGTAGGATTGTTCACTGACGTTGTCACTACCACTGATTACTGCTAGCAGTTAGTGCACGCCTTAAAAACACTAAGGTTCTCGGAGCCTTGTGCACCCATGTCTGCACCCACCATGTGTAGATGGTGTGTGCGTGTGTGTACTCACCTAATTGTACTCACCTAATTGTGGCTGCAGGGGTCGAGACTCAGCTCCTGGCCCCGCCTCTTCACTGATCGCTACTAGGTCCTCTCCCTCTCTGCTTCCTGAGCTTCGTCATACCTCTTCTTAAAACTATGTATGGTTCCTGCCTCCACTACTTCACTTGCTAGGCTATTCCACTTCCTGACTACTCTATGAAGAAATACTTCCTGTGACTCGTCTGAGTCTTCAGCTTCCAGTTGTGACCCCATGTTTCTGTGTCCCCTCTCTGTCCACCATGTCTAATCCCCACAGTATCTTGTATGTCGTTATCATGTCTCCCCTGACTCTTCTGTCCTCCAGTGTCGTCAGTCCGATTTCCCTCAACCTTTCCTCGTACGACATTCCCCTGAGCTCTGTTGCAAACCTTTGTACTTTCTCTAACTTCTTGACGTGCTTGACCAGGTGTGCGTTCCAGACTGGTGCTGCATACTCCAGTATGGGCCTAACATACACAGTGTACAGTGTCTTGAACGATTCCTTATTAAGGTATAGGAATGCTATTCTCAGGTTTGCCAGGCGCCCGTATGTTGCAGCAGTTATTTGGTTCGTGTGTGCCTGCGGTGACGTGCTCGGTGTTATGGTCACCCCAAGGTCTTTCCCCCTGAGTGAGGTCTGTAATCGTTGTCCACCTAGCCTATACTCTGTCTGCAGTCTTCTTTGCCCCTCCCCAATCTTCATGACTTTGCATTTGGCAGGATTGAAATCGAGAAGCCAGTTTCTGGACCACATATCCAGCCTGTCCACGTCTCTTTGCAGTCCTGCCTCATCCTCATCCAATTTAATTCTTCTCATCAACTTCACATCATCTGCGAATAGGGACACTTCAGAGTCTATTCCTTTCATCATGTCGTTCACATATATCAAAAATAGCACTGGTCCTAGAACTGACCCCTGTGGGACCCCGCTCGTCACAGGCGCCCACTGTGATACCTCTTCATGTACCATGACTCGTTGCTGCCTCCCTGTCAGTTACTCCCTGACCCATTGCAGTGCTCTCCCTGTTATATGTGCCTGATCCTCCAGCTTCTGCACTAATCTCTTGTGGGAACTGTGTCAAAGGCCTTCCTGCAGTCTAGGAAAATGCAATCAACCCACCCCTCTCTCTCTCTTGTCTTACTTCTGTTACCTTGTCATAAAACTCCAGGATGTTTGTGACACACGATTTGCCTTCCATGAACCCATGCTGGTTTTCATTTATAATCTTGTTCCGTTCCAGGTGTTCCACCACTCTCCTCCTGATAATCTTCTCCATGACTTTGCACACAATACATGTCAGAGACACAGGTCTGTAGTTTAGTGCCTCATTTCTGTTTCCTTTCTTAAATATTGGGACTACATTTGCTGTCTTCCATTTCTCAGGTAGTTGCCCAGTTTCAAGGGATGTGTTTAAGATTCTGGTTAGGGGCACGCACAGCATCTCTGCTCCTTCTCTTAGGACCCATGGGGAGATGTTGTCCGGTCCCATCACCTTTGAGATATCAAGGTCACTTAGCAGATTCTGCACCTCCTCCTCAGTTGTTCGCATGTCCTCCAACACTTGTTGGTATATTCCCTCTTGATGTTCCCTTCTGTGCTGTCTTCCCACAGCCCTTCCTGTCTCTACTATAAAAACTTCCTTAAATCTCCTGTTTAGCTCCTCACATACCTCCTGATCATTTCTTGTGAGTTCTCCACCTTCTGTCCTCAATCTGATCACCTGGTCTTTGACTGTTGTCTTCCTCCTGTTATGGCTATACAACAGTTTTGGGTCAGTCTTGATTTTCGATGCTATGTCATTTTCATACTGTCGTTGGGCTTCCCTCCTGGCTCCCTCCGTTCCTGGCTCTGCGACTGATCTCTCTAGTTTTGTGTGTTCTCTGCCTTCTGTACTTTTTCCATTCTCTATTGCACTTTGTTTTTGCCTCCTTACACCATCAAGGGTAAACCAGGGGCTCGTTCTGGTCTTCCCATTGTTCCTGTTGCCCTTGGGAATAAACCTTTCCACTGCCTCCTCGCATTTTGTTGTTACATATTCCATCATTTCATTTACTGGCTTTCCTGCCAGTTCTCTATCCCACGGAACCTCCTGCAGGAAGTTCCTCAACCCTATGTAGTCCCCTCTTTTATAGTCAGGCTTTTCCCATTCAACTCCTGTTACTCTCTCCACTTGCAACTCTACTATGTATTCAAAGCACAGAACCACGTGGTCGCTAGCTCCTAGGGGACTCTCGTACATGATGTTTTCAATGTCTGAACTGCCCAGGGTGAACACAAGGTCCAATCTTGCTGGTTCATCCTCTTCTCTCACTCTGGTAGTGTCCTTAACATGTTGGTGCATGAGGTTTTCCAGCACCACGTCCAACATCTTGGCTGTCCATGTTTCGGGACCCCTATGTGGCTCCAGGTTTTCCCAGTCAATCTCCCTGTGGTTGAAATCCCCCATAAGCAGCAACTTTGCTCTGCTGGAGTGAGCTCTTCTTGCCACCTCAGCATATATGTCCACCATTGCTCTGTTGCTCTCTTCATATTCCTCTCTTGGCCTCCTGCAGTTCTGTGGTGGATTATACATCACTGCAATGACCACCTTGTGCTCCCCAGACTGAAGTGTACCTACTATGTAGTCTCATTCTCCCGTCTCGTCTATGCCTCCCATTTTCTCGAATTTCCATCTATTTTTTATGAGCAGAGCAATCCCTCCAACCTCTCTGCCCCTTCTATCTTTCCTCATGATCTGGTATCCTGGTGGGAAGCTTGTGTCTGTTGTCTCCGTGAGTTTTGTTTCTGTAACTGCTATGATGTCTGGGGACTTCTCATTGATTCTATCTTGCTATTTCTCATGTTTATTTGTTAATCCATCCGCATTTGTGTACCAAACCTTCAACTTCTGTTATAATACTGTAACTGTGGTGCGGGGGGTGGGATCGGTGTGTGATTGTTTGTTTGGATTGTTCAGTTGCCTTGGGGGTGTCGTGGCTGGAGTCCTTCTGCATGTGTTTCTGGGGGTGTGCTTGTCCTTCCACTTGTTCTTGGGTTATTCTGCTCTCCTTTTTCATTTCCTCCCATTTCTCCTTTCGTTTTTGCACTCTCTCTTTCAGCATCCTCCTTTCCTCCTGTGTTCTGTCTCGATCGAGGTACACACTCATGAACTCCTGTTTGCCTCTCAGCCTTGCTTTCTCCTGCAGGATCATGGATCAGGTTGATTCTGCCTTGAAAATTACTTCGAGAGGTCGATTCCTTTTCTTTGTGAACCACCCGATTCTCCGAAAATTTGCCACCTGGGTCATGTCCCCCTCGCCTATCACCTTCATGATACCTTCAGTCGCTTTTTTCCTTTCTTTCATCATAAGTTTCCTCTTTAGCTTCATCTAGCCCATAGACAAAAACTGATCACTCCCTTTCCACTTCCCACTGTGACTCCCATTGTGTCCTCTGAGGTGTTTTAGTTCCTTCCCCTGTAGTGTTCCTTCCTTAAGTCCCTTCCCTAGCCATGGCCCCTATGCTCATTGGTTTGTCCTTCCTGCTCATCTGTTCCTGGCCCCCACAGGTGTCTGGTAAGGTCCCTGCACATGTCCTGGTTCCGTCAGTTTCTTCCAACCTCTCATTCTGTCCTAGTGTGTTCCCTGTCTGTTTTGGTCCCATGTGGGTTTGACAGGACCTCTGCATGCAGTTTTGCTTCCGTGCTCCCTTCAGACCTGTTGTCTGTGTCTGATGTAGCCATTGCTGGTGCTACTTCTGTAATATCTTTGTCTCTATGCTGTTTCAGATGTCTCAGCTCCTCTTCTAATCTCTGTATCTTGTTTTCTGCTGCTGTGGCATGTTGCTTCTACCTTCTTCATTCTGCTGCTAACCTCTCCTCCATCTTCCTTGCAAGCTCATCTAGCCTCCTTCCCCAGTCTTCCTCCCTTTTGAGCTCTGCCTCCCAGATCTCCCTCCCAGATTCGTCCTTCGGGCCCCTTGTTCTCATCCTAGTTCTAGTTTCCCCCATTGCTCACAGAAGGAAGGGGGAGAGGTGGTTAGGGGGAGGGGAATAGGTGGTTAGGGGGAGGGGAATAGGTGGTTAGGGGGAGGGGAATAGGTGGTTAGGGGGAGGGGAATAGGTGGTTAGGGGAAGTGGGGATGGATGGTTATGGGGGAGGGGGAGGATGGTTATGGGGGAGGGAGAGGATGGTTATTGGAGGGGGAGAGGTAGTTGGGGGAGGGGGTTAGATGGTTTGGGGAAGGGGTTAGATGGTTTGGGGAGGGGTAGGTGGCTAGGGTAATGGGGAGAGGTGGTTAGGGGAAGGGGGAGTATGTGTTTGTTTTAAGTGTATATGTGCTTGTGGATGTGTGCTTGTGTATGTGTGTGTGCATGTGTGGGAGAGAGAGGGATGGGGTTAAGGGCAGGAGGGGGGAGGGGGAGAGAAGGATGAGTGACCCTTAGAAGCGGGGGAGGTGTGTGTGTGTATGGGTTTAGAAGGGGAGGGAGGGGAAAGAGGGTCGAGGGTAAAGTGACCGCGTGTGTGTGTGTGTGTGTGTGTGTGTGTGTTTGTGCGTGTGTGTGTGTATATATGTGTGTGTGTATGTGTGTATGTGCGTGTGTGTGCGTGTATGTGTGTGTGTGTGTGTGTGTGCGTGTGTGCGTGTATGTGTGTGTGTGCGTGTGTGTGCGTGTGTGTGCGTGTGTGCATGTGTGCGCGTGTGTGTGCGTGTGCGTGTGTGTGTGTGTGTGTGTGTGTGTGTGTGTGTGTGTGTGTATGTGTGTGTGTGTGTGTGTGTGTGTGTGTGTGTGTGTGTGTGTGTGTGTGTGTGGCGAGGTAGTGAGAGTGGCCAACATGAGAGGACTGAAGTGGTGCATTACTTCCAAATGCTCCATCGCTACATTATAAACCCATATTAGAGACATAAATTGATGGATCAATAATGAGATAAACTACTCACTTGCCGTAACACCTTATTTTCTTGTATTTTTCTCTGGCAAATGTTCTTTGTACTTCATGAGTTCTCTAATAACTCCAGAAAACTTGCAAAGCGTAGTCATTTATTAAGTTTGCTTTAGCCAACTATAGTGTCATAATCCATTTCAATAATTATATACAATTGTACTCACGGAACAAGTGGTATTGATCAATAACAACACTGCACTAGCAATGGAGTAGAACCCATGCTGTTTTGGCTGCCTCATGGTGAGAGAAAATGGATGACGCTTTAGACCCCGAGACCACACAATCGTTAACAATGGTGCATCCAGTAAGCTAAATGTTGTACCCACCATGCAGTGTTGTTATTGATTAAGACCACTTGTTCCGTGGGTACAATAATATAATATGCTGCTTGTTGAGCTAGTACACAAACAGGGAGTAGAATGAAATTAGCTCAGAGACGTCCACACCACCGTATGTCCTTCGATGGTGGGTACAACATCTAGATTGGCTGGATACACTATTGTCAAGGATTGTATGGTCTAGTGGGCTAAAGCATCATGCGTTTTCTCTCACCATGAGGTGGGCCAAAACAGCACTGATTCGACTCCTTGGTTAGTGCAGTGTTTATATATATATATATATATATATATATATATATATATATATATATATATATATATATATATATATATATATATATATATATATATACAGTGGTCCCTTGCTTTTCGTAGTTCTCGGCAATCGTAAATTTCGCCAATCATAGGGGTATTTTCGTATAAACATGGACTCGCTTTTCATAGGTTGACTCGTGAATAGTAGTTCGTCCAGGACGCTTACGCACGGTGTGAGCCGGGGAGGCCTCCCTATCCAGCCAGTCATGCATTGTTTACCAGTGAGCGAAGGTCCCCTCAAGTGCTCCTACGAAATATTTCATAATATTCCACTCATTTTAGTGCTTGCAAGTACTAAATAAGCTACCATGGCTCCAAAGAAAGCTCCTAGTGCCAAGCCTGTGGTAAAGAAAGTTAGAAATATGTACAGTGACAAAGTCTTGGGCCATTTTAGGGAAGTGTTAAAGAGATGCCAGAAACAGAGCTCTCTCCACAGTTACTTTGCGAGACAGGACTAGAGTGACTCTCAAGGTGGTCCTAGTGGCATTAAGAAACAGAGAAGAGAAGCAACCCCAGAGAAGCAATTGGTACCTGAGGTGTTGCTGGAAGGGGATTCCCCTTCCAAACTGTAAACAATCCAATCTCTCTCCTCCTCCAGACTCCCATACACTAAGAAGAATCTCCAATAAAGGTAAGTGTTATGCTGTTAATGTTTCATTCATCGTTTCCCATTGTATTGTTTATGTACTACATGTATATTTCATGTAAAAAATTTTTTTGTTTTAATACTTCTGAGTGTCAGAAACGGATTAATTGTATTTACATTATTTCTTATGGGGAAAATTGATTCGCAAATCGTAAATTTCGTTTATAGTAGCTCCTCCAGGAACGGATTAATTACGAAAAACGAGGGACCACTGTATATATATATTTATGTCGTGCAGAATAGGCAGAACTTGCGATCTTGGCTTAAATAGCAACGCTCATCTTGCCATATAGGACAAGTGAAAATTTGTGTATGCAATAATTTCGCCAAAATCATTCTGAACCTAACGAAAAAAATATACTTCACTGTGTTTGTTTAGTATTAAATCATCGTAAACAAATCTAAAATATAAATTGCTCTTATTATAATAAAGTTAGGTATGTTTTCTAAGATTCTTTTGGTGCAAAATTAAATTTTTTTACATTAACATTAATGGAAAATATATATCTTTAAACGTATAAGAGAGAATTTTAGAAAGGACTTAATTTTAAGTGAGTTTTTGCTAATTGACCAGTTTTACATATTCGGCACGACATTATATATACGTATATATATATATATATATATATATATATATATATATATATATATATATATATATATATATATATATATATGTCGTGCCGAATATGTAAAACTGGTCAATTAGCAAGAGCTCATTTAAAATTAAGTCCTTTCTGATTTTTTCTCTTATACGTTTAAAGATATATTTTTTTCATTAATGTTAATGTAAACATTTTTAAATTTGCACTAAAAGAATCTTAGAAAACTTACCTAACCTTATTATAACAAGAACAATTTATTTTAGCCTAACCCAACTAAATATATTTTAAATACGTTTACAGTATTTTAGTACTAAACAAGCACAGTGAAATATATTTTTTTCGTTAGGTTCAGAATGATTTTGGAGAAATTATTGCATACACAAATTTTCACTTGTCCTGTATGGCAAGATGAGCGTTGCTATTTAAGCCAAGATCGCAAGTTCTGCCTGTTCGGCACGACATATATATATATCTATATATATATATATATATATATATATATATATATATATATATATATCTATATATATATATATATATATATATATATATATATATGACGCTCTAACCGACAGGACCATGCAATCATGTGATTTTCGCTCACCATGAAGTGGGCCAAAACGACATGGGATCGAGTCCTCAGCTAGTCGCAGTATTGATATAAGTAGTACTGAAGGCGGTTGAGCGGTCCATGGGGCTGAGTGGCTCTTCCTGAGCGGTCCCTTCCTGAGCAGTCCCTACTGAGAAGGGGTGCGGCTGAGCGGTCCCTCCTGAGTGGTCTAATTCTGCACCCGCGCCCGCCCGAGCGCCTGTCCGTCCGCGCCGACCCCGCGACCTTGACCTCACCCTCGACCACCTCACCCTCGACCACCTCACCCTCGACCACCTCGCCCTCGACCACCTCACCCTCGACCACCTCACCCTCGACCACCTCACCCCACGACCCCACCCACGACCCTCCACCCACGACCCCCACCCACGACCCCACCCACGACCCCCACCCACGACCCCCACCCACGACCCCACCCACGACCCCCACCCACGACCCCCACCCACGACCCCCCACCCATGACCACCTCACCCTCGACCACCTCACCCACGACCACTTCACCATCGATCACCTCACCCTCGACCACCTCACCCAAGACATCCACCTCTGACCCCACGCTCGACCCCACCCACGACACCCACCAGCGCCCCGCACGCCCGCCTGCTGCACCCTCGGACCCGCCCCCCCGCACCCTCGTGCCAGCCTCGCGCCTTCTGCTGTGCCTTCTGCAGCGTCGTCGCCCCCGCGCCCTGAATTTTTTTCCCATTTTTTTAAAATTTCATGTGCTCTCCATCTCCTCGGATCAAATTTTTCTCGGTAATACCAAGACTCAATCTCCTTGGATTCCCCCCTCTTGGGGTAAGCATTCAAAATGGACTCCCACTTGCATCCCAAAAATTCCTGCTCTACTTCCTTGGATCAAGTTTTTCTCGATATCAAAGACTCCATCTCTTGGATCAAGTTTTTCTCGATAATACAAAGACTCCATCTCCTTGGATCAAGTTTTTCTCGATAATACAAAGACTCCAGTTCCTCGGATCAAGTTTTTCTCGATATCACTAATACAAAGATTTCCCCCCACCATCCACTTCTACCCTCTATGTCCAAGTATTTCTACTCCATCTC
This sequence comes from Cherax quadricarinatus, assembly GCF_038502225.1. Classification (NCBI taxonomy): domain Eukaryota; kingdom Metazoa; phylum Arthropoda; class Malacostraca; order Decapoda; family Parastacidae; genus Cherax; species Cherax quadricarinatus. Next base: position 50,527,828 of record NC_091306.1, read on the forward strand.
CTTGGATCAAGTTTTCTCGATATTACCAAGACTCCATCTCCTTGGATCAAGTTTTTTTGGATTCCGCCTCTTGGGGTAAGCATTCAAATGAACTCCTCCTATGGGGCATGGTACTTTCTCTTACTACAGGTCTAAACAAGTGTGACGTCACCCCACCTGTGTTTACTCGACGGTCAGTGACGTCACGTGATGACCTCACACACACACAGGCTGAATTTTGTCGACTTCCCCCTATGTCAGTGACGTCACGTGATGACCACACACACAGGCTGAATCTTGTCGAGCAGACAGTAAAATGCAGGATAACACTAATTCACAATATTTTCATTTATTTATTATACAACCAATGCATTCCACATACATCCAACAAAAAAAATCATCGAAAAAAGGTACAATTCATTGACTAAAATCAACATATTTTTCTCTTGAAGAAATTCTGTGCATTTTAGTTCTGGATCTTCTTCGTCGTCACCATCTCAGTATTACACATTTCATATACAACATAGGGAAAACATTACACATTTTCACTCTTAACCCAGGATAACCCAAATAATTCCACATTTTTTCGTTAATACCCACAACAATCCACAATTTCTCTACAAAACATTCACTCTCCTCAAGTCTAGACATTTTTCTCGTTTTAATTATTTCATCAGAAAAAGTCACCACAACACTTACAACTTATAACCACTTTTCGATAAATTCACTAGTCACAATTTTACATATTAAGAAGTAAATACGTACTTACACACATACACACACACACACACACACACACACACACACACACACACACACACACACACACACACACACACACACACACACACACACACACACCACTATACTTTGAACAACACCAAAAACACCATCAATTACTTTTGAATACTCCAAAAACATCATTTGAACACCTTTAAAAACACCTTTGAATAGTCTCAAACACCACTTGAGTACTCCTAAATACACCACTGAATACTACCAAAACACCACCGAATACTGCCCAAACACCACCAAAATCACCATAAACTAAGATCAACATCACAGACTAACACCCATTTTCACACAGATCTTGTCAAATCACTATAACCAAGACGATTACCAATTTCTATGAGTACACACACCTCCAACTAAGATATAACATGAGCGCAAAAAACATGAACACAAACAAAACACACACGAACACTTACAACAGAATCACCTCTTTTTCGGTATCTCTAGTTCGACAACAACGCCCACAACCCACATCACCCACACCCCACAATTTTTCTCGTTTTAACTAATTTCATCAGAAAAAGTCACAACAACAACCCACAACTTATAACCACTTTTCAGCATCTCTAGTTCGACAACATCGCCCACAACCCACAACACCTACAACCCACAACACCCCACAACCCACAACACCCACAACCTACAACACCCCACAACCCACAACACCCACATCCCTCAACACCCCACATCACCAACAACAACAACCCACTTATAACATCTTTTCGGTATCTCTAGTTCGACAACAACATCCACAACCCACAACACCCACAACCCACAACACCCCACAACCCACAACACCCACAACAACAACCCACTTATAACATCTTTTTCGATATCTCTAGTTCGACAACAATACCCACAACCCTCATCACTTACCAATTTATTCGCAATTTTTCCTCTTTCGATACAAAATTTTCCCCTTCTTTTTATTGAATCTTAAAATGTAATACACATTCCTCCCTACATTACTAAATTTCTAATAAAATCCTCTCCATACCCATCTCTTTGTATCCACATAAATTAATACTATACTCACAACAAGTAATCTCACTACCCTACTACTGCAACATGTTTCTACACACTCCAATCTTTTCCAGTGTATCACAACTTTTCACTTCTATAATTTCTTTTATAATATTCACACATTACCTTTATTTTCAGTAAAATCCCCCATATTTCATTAAATTTTTAATACAACCCTCCTCATACCCCTCTCCATCTCACCCACATTTCTTCACACCCACTCACCCGTCTCCCAACACACCTCTTCAGAACAAACACAAAAATCACATTTCACATCCATAAATGCATCTCATCACCCATCTCAAATCCACTAAAATCACTGTAACCAAGATATTCACAAAATTCTATGACCAACTAACACACACAGACAACTTACTTTACTTTGAACACCTTCAAAACACTCTCATACATCATCATTTGAGACAACCTTTTCTCAATATCTCTTAAGAAATATTCTCTCATCGACAACCTTTATCATCTCACTACAGAACAACCCACAGATTACTTCGAACACTCTCATAAATCATTTGAATACTCACATAAACGCCTTTGGACATTTTCCAAACAACACTGAAACATTTCCAAGTCAACATTTTGATTACTCCCAAATAAGATTTGACATCTATGCCCAAACAACACTAAAAATCACCAGAAACTAAGATCAACACCACCCACTAACACCCATTTTATAGAAATCCCCTCAAATCACTATAACCAAGACGATCCCACTCACCTCAGACTATTATATAACATGAGCGCAAAAAAAAAAAAAAAAAAAAACATAAATCATTTGAATACTCACAAAAAAACACATTTGAACATTTCCAAACAACACCGAAAACACTTACAACAGGATCACCATCAACTTAAAACATAACATGTACACACACACACACACACACACACACACACACACACACACACACACACACACATAAAAAAAAATATGACATCCATCAACTATCATCAATGACCAATCACCTCAAAACCACTAAGATCGCAGAAAACACTCATTTTTATAAACATTCACACAAAAAATCACATTCACCAACTCCATACAATATCTAATACACTCCTCTCACTACCACCAACACATACCAGCACAGATAGGGATGCCTTCAATGACATCACACTCCATCCTGTGTTTACTTGACGACGCCACACCCCACTTTTACTTCATTTAACTTATTGAGAGGAAGCTACTTGTTTCAACCTGTTATATCTCCAATATCTAAGATCACCACAATCAAGACGTTTACCAGATTCTATAACCCCACCACTAAGATCACACATTTTTGTACACATTCTCTTAAAACATCATCATAACGAAGATCACTAAAACTATCTATACTTTTACTAAGGTCACATAACATTTTGTCTTCTTTAACTCACTCACCAATTTACATTCGCACTTACACATTTCATTAACCGAAATTACGTCTCATCCACCAAACTCCTCCCTCATTCTCCAGACTTTACAGCATTAGCACAAAACAACTAACTCATACACTTACGACATGAGACATTACCATAACTAACACACTGACTAACTTTGAACCAACTCTGAACATCACCAAAACACCACTGATCATCTTCAAAAAATACTCTGCACATCATTTGAACACCTTCAAAAACACCATCAAACACCTCCGAATACTCCCAAAACACTACTGATTACTACCAAATCACCACTGAATACTACCAAAACACCGTCAAAATCACCAGAATCTAAGTTTAGCATCACCAGTACCATCCATTTTATAGAAATTCCCTCAGATCACTATAACCAAGAACTCCCTCCCCATGGACGCAAAAATAAAGCATGATCACAAACCTAATACACAAACACCTAGTACATGATCACCATCAACTGAAAACATATCTTGACACACATAAATCTAAGACAACCACCATCAACAAACGTTATGATGATGCTTTAAGAGAATGTGTACAAAAATGTGTGATCTTAGTGGTGGGGTTATAGAATTTGGTAAACGTCTTGATTGTGGTGATCTTAGATATTGGAGATATAACAGGTTGAAACAAGTAGCTTCCTCTCAATAAGTTAAATGAAGTAAAAGTGGGGTGTGACGTCGTCAAGTAAACGCAGGATGGAGTGTGATGTCATTGAAGGCATCCCTATCTGTGCTGGTATGTGTTGGTGGTAGTGAGAGGAGTGTATTAGATATTGTATAGAGTTGGTGATTGTGATTTTTTGTGTGAATGTTTATGAAAATGAGTGTTTTCTGCGATCTTAGTTAGTTTTGAGGTGATTGGTCATTGATGATAGTTGATGGATGTTATATTTTTTTTTGTGTGTGTGTGTGTGTGAGTGTACATGTTATGTTTTCAGTAGGTGGTGATCCTGTTGTAAGTGTTTGCGGTGTTGTTTGGAAATGTTCTAAGGTTTTTTTTGTGAGTATTCAAATGATTTATGAGTGTTTTTTTTTGCGCTCATGTTATATAATAGTCTGAGGTGAGTGGGATCGTCTTGGTTATAGTGATTTGAGGGGATTTCTATAAAATGGGTGTTAGTTGGTGGTGTTGATCTTAGTTTCTGGTGATTTTCAGTGTTGTTTGGGCATAGATGTCAAATCATATTTGGGAGTAATCAAAATGTTGACTTGGAAATGTTTCAGTGTTGTTTGGAAAATGTCCAAAGGTGTTTATGTGAGTATTCAAATGATTTATGAGAGTATTCGAAGTAATCTGTGGGTTGTTCTGTAGTGAGATGATAAAGGTTGTCGATGAGAGAATATTTCTTAAGAGATATTGAGAAAAGGTGGTCTCAAATGATGATGTATGAGAGTGTTTTGAAGGTGTTCAAAGTAAAGTGAGTTGTCTGTGTGTGTTAGTTGGTCATAGAATTTTGTGAATATCTTGGTTACAGTGATTTTAGTGGATTTGAGATGGGTGATGAGATGCATTTATGGATGTGAAATGTGATTTTTGTGTTTGTTCTGAAGAGGTGTGTTGGGAGACGGGTGAGTGGGTGTGAAGAAATGTGGGTGAGATGGAGAGGGGTATGGGGAGGGTTTTATTAAAAATTTAATGAAATATGGGGGATTTTACTGAAAATAAAGATAATGTGTGAATATTATAAAATAAATTATAGAAGTGAAAAGTTGTGATGCACTGGAAAAGATTGGAGTGTGTAGAAACATGTTGCAGTAGTAGGGTAGTGAGATTACTTGTTTGAGTATAATATTAATTTATGCGGATACAAAGAGATGGGTATGGAGAGGATTTTATTAGAAATTTAGTAATGTAGAAAGGAATGTGTATTACATTTTAAGATTCAATAAAAAGAAGGGGAAAAATTTGTATCGAAAGAGGAAAAATTTTGAATAAATTGGTAAGTGATGAGAGTTGTGGGTATTGTTGTCGAACTAGACATATCGAAAAAGATGTTATAAGTGGGTTGTTGTTGTGGGTGTTGTGGGTTGTGGGGTGTTGTGGGTTGTGGGGTGTTGTGGGTTGTGGGTGTTGTGGGTTGTGGGTGTTGTTGTCGAACTAGAGATACCGAAAAGATGTTATAAGTGGGTTGTTGTTGTGGGTGATGTGGGTTGTGTGTGTTGTGGGTTGTGGGTGTTGTGGGATGTGGGTGTTGTAGGATGTGGGTGTTGTTGTCGAAATAGACATATCGAAAAAGATGTTATAAGTGGGTTGTGGGTGTTGTGGGTTGTGGGTGTTGTGGGCTGTGGGTGTTGTGGGTTGTGGGTATTGTTGTCGAACTAGAGATACCAAAAAAGATGTTATAAGCTGGTTGTTGTTGTGGGTGTTGTGGGTTGTGGGTGTTGTGGGTTGTGGGTGTTGTTGTCGAAATAGAGTTACCAAAAAAAGATGTTATAAGTGGGTTGTTGTTGTGGGTGTTGTGGGGTGTTGTGGGATGTGGGTGTTGTGGGTTGTGGGGTGTTGTAGGTTGTGGGTGTTGTGGGTTGTGGGGTGTTGTGGGTGTTGTGGGTTGTGGGTGATGTCGAACTAGAGATGCTGAAAAGTGGTTATAAGTTGTAGGTTGTTGTTGTGACTTTTTCTGATGAAATTAGTTAAAACGAGAAAAAATTGTGGGGTGTGGGTGATGTGGGTTGTGGGTGTTGTGGGATGTGGGTGATGTGGGTTGTGGGCGTTGTTGTCGAACTAGAGATACCGAAAAAGAGGTGATTCTGTTGTAAGTGTTCGTGTGTGTTTTGTTTGTGTTCATGTTTTTTGCGCTACATGTTATATCTTAGTTGGAGGTGAGTGTACTCATAGAAATTGGTAATCGTCTTGGTTATAGTGATTTGACAGGATTTGTGTGAAAATGGGTGTTAGTCTGTGATGTTGATCTTAGTTTATGGTGATTTTGGTGGTTGGGCAGTATTCGGTGCTGTTTTGGTAGTATTCAGTGGTGTATTTAGGAGTACTCAAGTGGTGTTTGAGACTATTCAAAGGTGTTTTTAAAGGTGTTCAAATGATGTTTTTGGAGTATTCAAAAGTAATTGATGGTGTTTTTGGTGTTGTTCAAAGTAAAGTGGTGTGTACTCACCTAATTGTACTCACCTAATTGTGGTTGCAGGGGTCGAGACTCAGCTCCTGGCCCCGCCTCTTCACTGATCGCTACTGGATCCTCTCTCTCTCTGCTTCCTGAGCTTTGTCATACCTCTTCTTAAAACTATGTATGGTTCCTGCCTCCACTACTTCACTTGCTAGGCTATTCCACTTGCTGACAACTCTATGACTGAAGAAATACTTCCTAACGTCCCTCTGACTCGTCTGAGTCTTCAGCTTCCAGTTGTGACCCCTTGTCCCTGTGTCCCCTCTCTGGAACATCCTATCTCTGTCCACCTTGTCTATTCCCCGCAGTATCTTGTATGTCGTTATCATATCTCCCCTGACCCTTCTGTCCTCCAGTGTCGTCAGTCCGATTTCCCTTAACCTTTCCTCGTACGACATTCCCTTGAGCTCTGGGACTAGCCTTGTTGCAAACCTTTGTACTTTCTCTAACTTCTTGACGTGCTTGACCAGGTGTGGGTTCCAGACTGGTGCTGCATACTCCAGTATGGGCCTAACATACACAGTGTACAGTGTCTTGAACGATTCCTTATTAAGGTATCGGAACGCTATTCTCAGGTTTGCCAGGCGCCCGTATGCTGCAGCGGTTATTTGGTTGATGTGTGCCTCCGGTGATGTGCTCGGTGTTATGGTCACCCCAAGGTCTTTCTCCCTGAGTGAGGTCTGTAGTCTTTGTCCACCTAGCCTATACTCTGTCTGCGGTCTTCTTTGCCCCTCCCCAATCTTCATAACTTTGCATTTGGCTAGATTGAATTCGAGAAGCCAGTTGCTGGACCACATGTCCAGCCTGTCCAGGTCTCTTTGCAGTCCTGCCTCATCCTCGTCCGATTTAATTCTTCTCATCAACTTCACGTCATCTGCGAACAGGGACACTTCAGAGTCTATTCCTTCCATCATGTCGTTAACATATATCAAAAATAGCACTGGTCCTAGAACTGACCCTTGTGGGACCCCGCTCGTAACAGGAGCCCACTGTGATACCTCTTCACGTACCATGACTCGTTGCTGCCTCCCTGTCAGGTATTCCCTTATCCATTGCAGTGCCCTCCCTTTTACGTGCGCCTGATCCTCCAGCTTCTGCACTAATCTCTTGTGGGGAACTGTGTCAAAGGCCTTCCTGCAGTCTAGGAAAACGCAATCTACCCACCCCTCTCTCTCGTGTCTTACTTCTGTTACCTTGTCATAAAACTCCAGGAGGTTTGTGATACAAGATTTGCCTTCCATGAACCCATGCTGGTTTTCATTTATAATCTTGTTCCTTTCCAGGTGTTCGACCACTCTCCTCCTGATAATCTTCTCCATGACTTTGCACACAATACATGTCAGAGACACAGGTCTGTAGTTTAGTGCCTCGTTTCTGTTTCCTTTCTAAAATATGGGGACTACATTAGCTGTCTTCCATTTCTCAGGTAGTTGCCCAGTTTCAAGGGATGTGTTGAAGATTGTGGTTAGAGGCACGCACAGCATCTCTGCTCCTTCTCTAAGGACCCATGGGGAGATGTTGTCCGGTCCCATCGCCTTTGAGGTGTCAAGGTCACTTAAGAGCTTCTACACCTCCTCCTCAGTTGTTCGTATGTCATCCAACACTTGTTGGTATATTCCCTCTTGATGTTCCGTTCTGTGCTGTCTTCCCACAGCCCTTCCTGTCTCTACTGTAAAAACTTCCTTAAATCTCCTGTTCAGCTCCTCACATACCTCCTGATCATTTCTTGTGAGTTCTCCACCTTCTGTCCTTAATCTGATCACCTGGTCTTTGACTGTTGTCTTCCTCCTGATGTGGCTATACAACAGTTTGGGGTCAGTCTTGATTCTCGATGCTATGTCATTTTCATACTGTGTGTGTGTGTGTGTGTGTGTGTGTGTGTGTGTGTGTGTGTGTGTGTGTGTGTGTTTGTGTGTGTGTGTGTGTGTGTGTGTGTATGTGTGTGTGTGTATGTACGTATTAACTTCGTAATATGTAAAATTGTGACTAGTGAATTTATCGAAAAGTGGTTATAAGTTGTAAGTGTTGTGGTGACTTTTTCTGATGAAATAGTTAAAACGATAAAAATGTCTAGACTTGAGGAGAGTGAATCTTTTGTAGAGAAATTGTGAATTGTTGTGGGTATTAACGAAAGAATGTGGAATTATTTGGGTTATCCTGGGTTAAGAGTGAAAATGTGTAATGTTTTCCCTATGTTGTATATGAAATGTGTAATACTGAGATTGTAATAAAGTTGGTAGAATTACCGACAATATGTAAAGTAAAAGGACACAAGTGCAACTAATGTGACATTTATTGTGGCAACGTTTCGCTAACACCAGAGTCGCCATCGCTTCTAGCACTTCAATAAAGGATATAACCAGGACAAAATCCAAGCACCACGAACCAGTCAATGCAGGAGTTTACACTATACCCTGTGGAGGCTGTGACAAGATTTACGTAGGTGAAACAGCCAGAAACCTCGACACCCGCCTCAATGAACACATTTACGCATGTAGGAACGATAACTTGAACAACGCCTGTGTACAACACCGAAATTCCACCAATCATCTCATGAAATTCAGAGACGCCCAATTAGTGATCAAAGAAACTAATTTCCGCAGACGCAAGTGCCTCGAATCAGCACTGATCGCTGTTTCGAATACAATTAAACAAAACAACGGCAGCTTCACCATCTCCGAAGTCTTAGCAAGAATCCTCCTGAAAACAGTAAACCCTGCCATCACATAGTCTCTCCTGTTATACTACACAAAGCACAGAGAGTGAACACTGAAACAAGCTGCCTCATTCCAGTTTATATTTGTCCAACCTATTTTTATGTTACCCAAGTAATAGCTTTTATATCCTTTTACTCATGTACGAATTAATTGCTCTACCATATTGTATTACTTTTGTCACTACCACCACCACTACTACTACTACTACTACTACTACTACTACTACCACTAGTGAACATCAAATTGGTACCTCACTAGTATTCACCTCACTCTGAGCCTTTATATACCCTCTGTGTCCATGTATTGTTTGTAATGGCTTGATAAAGCTCCAGGAGAGCGAAACGTTGCCACAATAAATGTCACATTAGTTGCACTTGTGTCCTTTTACTTTAAATACTGAGATGCTGACGACAAAGAAGATCCAGAACAAAAATGCATAGAATTTCTTCAAGAGAAAAATATGTTGATTTTAGCCAATGAATTGTACCTTTTTTCAATGATTTTTTTTGTTGGATGTATATGAAATGCATTGGTTGTATAATAAATAAATGAAAATATTGTGTATTAGTGTTATCCTGCATTTTACTATCTGCTCGACAAGATTCAGCCTGTGTGTGTGGTCATCACGTGACGTCACTGACATAGGGGGAAGCCGACAAGATTCAGCCTGTGTGTGTGAGGTCATCACGTGACGTCACTGACCGTCGAGTAAACACAGGTGGGGTGACGTCACACTTGTTTAGACCTGTAGTAAGAGCAAGTACCATGCCCCATAGGAGTTCATTTGAATGCTTACCCCAAGAGGGGGAATCCAAAAAACTTGATCCAAGGAGATGGAGTCTTGGTGTTATCGAGAAAACTTGATCCAAGGAGATGGAGTAGAAATACTTGGACATAGAGGGTAGAAGTGTATGGTGGGGAAAATCTTTGTATTAGTGATATTGAGAAAAACTTGATCCGAGGAATTGGAGTCTTTGTATTATCGAGAAAAACTTGATCCAAGGAGATGGAGGAGAAATACTTGGACATAGAGGGTAGAAGTGGATGGTGAGAGGTGTGGGGGGAAAATCTTTGTATTATTGATATCGAGAAAAAACTTGATCCAAGGAGATGGAGTCTTTGTATTATCGAGAAAAACTTGATCCAAGGAGATGGAGTCTTTGATATCGAGAAAAACATGATCCAAGGAAGTAGAGCAGGAATATTTGGGATGCAAGTGGGAGTCCATTTTGAATGCTTACCCCAGAGGGAGAAATCCAAGGAGATGGAGTCTTGGTATTATCGAGAAAAATTTGATCCGAGGAGATGGAGAGCACATGAAATTAAAAAAAAATGGGAAAAAAATTCGGGGCGCGGGGGCGATCCGGACGACGCTGCAGAAGGCGCTGCAGAAGGCGCAGGGCGGGCGCGAGGGCGCAGCACACGAGCGCACGGGGCACAGGTGGGGGTCGTGGGTGGCGGGTCGAGGGTGGGGTCGTGGGTGGGGGTCGTGGGTGAGGTGGTCGAGGGTGAGGTGGTCGAGCGTGAGGTGGTCGAGGGTGAGGTGGTCGAGGGTGAGGTGGTAATGGGTGGGGGTCGTGGGTGAGGGTCGTGGGTGGGGGTCGTGGGTGAGGGTCGTGGGTGGGGGTCGTGGTGGGGGTCGTGGGTGGGGTCATGGGTGTGGGTCGTGGGTGGGGGTCATGGGTGGGGGTCGTGGGTGGAGGTCGTGGGTGGAGGGTCGTAGGTGGGGTCGTGGGTGGGGGTCGTGGGGTGAGGTGGTCGAGGGTGAGGTAGTCGAGGGTGAGGTGGTCGAGGGTGAGGTGGTCGAGGGTGAGGTGGTCGAGGGTGAGGTGGTCGAGGGTGGACGGGCAGGTGCTCGGGCGGGCGCTCGGGCGCGCGGGCGCAGAAGGAGACCGCTCAGGAGGGACCTCTCAGCCACACCCCTTTTCAGGAGGGACCGCTCAGGAAGAGCCACTCAGCCGCATGGACCTCTCAGCCGCCTTCAGTACTACTTATATATATATATATATATATATATATATATATATATATATATATATATATATATATATATATATATATATATATATATATATATATATATTTGAACTATTGAAAGAGATTATCTTGGAACGCTTGAGAGGTGCGGTAGGAGCTCAAGACCCCAGGTTCATTGAAGCAGCTATGCGGTGGTACACCCTTGCAGACTTCTCCAGTAGATCAGCTCCTGTCAAAAAGATGGCAAACAGTCCCACTGGGACAAACCAGTCATGGAAAAAATCCCCAACACAATGCTCACCAACGTTTCAAGAAAGGACAAAGCTCATCTCTGGGCACTCGACTCGACCCACAGGCTATTCAGATTGGTGTCGCTCTTCGTCTAATCACCCCCATTCTTACAGAACATAGGTGTATTTACGGAAGGGCGACGGCTGATCAATTTGGACTTCATGGTCTTGTGTGTTACACATCCTGCTAGACATGAGGAGGCCAACGACATCATTAAGAAAAGCCCGTTGCCCTGCTGAACATGACCCCCAAGTACAGAGGCCTGACGGAAGTCAAAAGTGTCTTGATAGAACCACTATGCTACTCTGAAAGGATGGTAAGCAGATTGCCTATGACTACACCTGTGACGCCACATTGGCAGATACCTTCTTGCCATACTCCAACGCTAAAGGGGGTGGAGCAGCCAGCTACAAACATGAAAGCCTCCCCCCAGTAGGGTCGTAGACCCTTGGAGTATGGGGCATGTGTGCCCTTAAAGCTCCTCAAAGAGCTGGGTGAAAAACTTCTCACAGAAACCAGGGATCATAGAGCGGCCAGCTTCCTCTTTTAGACTCAGTGTCGCGATCTAGAGGGGAAATGCCTGCAGCATTCTGGGCACGCAGCCCACCGTCGTGGAGCTGGATGAATTATTCGAGATATTGTTCAAGAGATGTTATCTATGTTGTTCTACTCCCTAATGTATTTTTGTCATACATTTTTAATTTATTAACACATCGACCGTTTCCCGCCAAGGCAGGGTGGCCCAAAAAAGAAAAACTTTCATCATTCACTCCATCACTGTCTTGCTAGAGGCATACTTACACTACAGAGTGCTGGCACTGTACTTACTATCTCCAAGAATCAAGACCAGCCTGCCAGGTTCCTTGAATCCCTTCATAAATGTTACCTTGCTCACACTCCAACAGCACATCAAGTCCTAAAAACCATTTGTCTCCATTTGCTCCTGTCTAACATGCTCTCGCACGCTTGCTGGAAGTTCAAGCCCTTTGCACACAAAACCTCCTCTACCCACTCCATCCAACCTTTCCTAGGCCGGCCCCTACCCTGCTTTCCCTCCACTACAGATTTATACACTCACGACGTCATTCTATTTTGTTCCAACCTAACTCCTCGTTAACCTTAGTTTTGGTAATCCCACACCTCCCCCTAATCTCCAAACTGCAGATTCTATGCATTATATTCACACCACACATTTTCCTCAGACATGACATCTCCACTGCCTCCAGCCTTCTCCTTGTTGCAACATTCACAACCAATGCCTCACATATATACAAGAGCATTGGTAAAACTATACTCTCATACATTCCCCTCTTTGCTTTCATGGATAAAGTTCTTTGTCTCCACAGACTCCTCAGTGCACCACTCACCTTTTTCCCCTCGTCAGTTCTGTGATTCACCTCATCCTTTATACACCCATCTGCTGACACGTCCACTCCCAAATATCTCAAAACATTCACCTCCTCCATACTCTCTCCTCCGAATCTGATATCTAATCTTCCGTTACCTTTTTTTTTGTCTTCATCACCTTACTCTTTCCTATAGTCACTTTTAATTTCCTTCTTTTATAAACCCTTCCAAACTCATCAACCAACCTCTGCAACTTCTCTTCTGAATCTCCCAAAAGCACAGTGTCATCAGGAAAGAGCCACTGTGACAACTCCCAATTTGTGTTAGATTCTTTATCTTTTAACCCCACACCTCTTGCCAACACGCGAGCATACACACCTCTTACAACTCCATCTATAAATATATTGAACAACCACGGTGACATCACACATCCTTGTCTAAGGCCTACCTTACTGGGAAATAATCTCCCTCTCTCTCTTACATACTCTAACCTGAGCCTCACTATCCTCGTAAAAACTTTTCTCCGCTTTCAATACCTACCTCCTATTCCATACATTTGCATCATCTGCCACATTGCCCCCCTATTCATCCTATCATATGCCTTTTCCAAATCCATAAATGCCACAAAAACTTCTTTACCCTTATCTAAAAACTGTTCACCTATATGTTTCACTGCAAACACTTGGTTTAAACACTCCTTACCCTTCCTAAAGCCTACTTGTTCATGTGTTGAGTTGCTCTCACTCTTACTTAAAATTCTTTCAATAATAACTCTACCATACACTTTAAAAGGTGTACTCAGCAGACTTATTTCCCTATAATTTTTAAATTCTATTTTGTCCCCTTTCCATTTATACATAGGAAATATGCATGCTCGCTGCCAGTCCCTAGGTACCTTACTCTCTTCCATACATTTATTAAATAATAGCACCAACCACTCCCATAGTATATCCCCATCTGTTTTTATCATTTCTATCTTTATCCTACAATATAATTATATATATATATATATATATATATATATATATATATATATATATATATATATATATATATATATATATATATATATATATATAGGGAAGTACCACCTCTATAGCTGGAATGGGGACCCTCATCCTCAGAAAAGACAACAAACGTACGTCAGGGAAAACTCAAGGTTCTCCCCGGAGCTGTTTGAATATTTTCTTCTCCTACCACCCCCTATATATTTTTTATTCTATGTGAACATTTATTAATAAACAAAATACATTTACAGAAAAAAACATAAACATGAATACAATGGCACAATGTATCAAAGATCGTGAATTTCCTCCAGCTCCTCCGAGGCTGGACGTGAGCCAAGTATGCAGCAAGCATTTCCCCTCTGGATGGCGACGCTGAGGCGCTGGAACATGAAAGTGGCTGCCATTGGGTCCCTGGTGGTGTCGATGATTCTGGAACCCAATTCTTTAAGGAAACGTGTGACATTTTTTCCCCATGATCCCAAGGTCTCTGATCCCACTGGGACAAATTGATACTGTTGGCTAATGTCCCTGTACTTGCCGATCTTGTACTCCTTCCTGTGGTCAGCAGCTCCTCCCTGTCGCCCCACACTGTGATGGATATAGGTGTCAGCCAGTGTAGACACACAGGTATAGTCCCATGCTAAGAGCTTGCCATTCTTCCAAGGATAGATGGTGATCCCGTCGGGGCGGTTTGCTGGGTTGTGGGTATTGTTTGCTGCAAGTGATCGTGGCTCCCTCTCGGCAGGGCATCCAGCTGTAGCAAGGGTTCTCTTAATGATGTCGTTGACCTCATTATGTTTTGCATCCCAGCCCTTGGTTTTGGAACAGTTAAGACCATGTAGACCTTATTGGTCTGCTAGCACTTCGCCGCAAATACACATATTCTGTGTGAATTGGGGCAGTAAGGCGCAGAGCCACTGCAATACGGAGGGTCTTAGGGTCGAGTCGCGTTCCCATTGCCGATATGGGAACTGTTTGGAGGAAGTCCCTGGAGTGAGGTGCACTCACAGCCTGGAGACGGGCAATCTCCCTATCTGATGTTGCAGCCCTGAGCATGTTGGCAAGCACCTTTTCAGCAATTGGGCCATCCCAGCTTGACTGTTTGTGAGCCAGTGCTGCACTAGGGTTTGGTGCTGGAGCAGCAAGAGTCTCCCATTCGGTGATGGCACTGGCATAGCTAGGGTCTTCTATTCCTGCTGAGTCACTGAGGGTGTCAGGAAGAATTTGTCTTATCAACTCGTTTGATGCAATGGAAGAGGATAGGAAAGCTGGTAGAGCAATCTGGGAGGATCTGCGTACTCCTAGCGCTCCAAGCCTGACCGGAAGTGAGGCTTGCAACCACTGTCCATTGTCAAGGGAAAGATTCAATACACTCTCTAGCATGGCCTTCAGGAGAGAGTCATATTCCTTGAGTTTTGGACTGCTGAAGGCTGGGGAGCATCTCAGAAAATAGGTAAGTTTTGGGATTGACAGGCACCTGGTGAGTAGGTAGAAGGCATCGTGTGTGTCAATGTCTTTCATCCTGCTTTCCATCGTCCGGAGGTCTGAGACTTTTTTTCCTAGGATCAGATCGATGGCATTGGACCCAAGAGGAGCACCGAGGAGAGTGCTATTGGCTGGATCAATGGCTCATGCTCCTGGTAAAACGGCACTAATATTCTGGATCATCTGTTGATTGGTAGAAACTATTTCACATTTGGTGGGGTTTAAAGAAAGGCCCAGGCTTTCTCCCATGTCTTTAATTTCACTGATGTCCTTTAGAAGAGATTCTGTTGTGCCAGCTAGGGTACCGTCGTCCAGGAACCAGATATTGAGCTCGCTGGAGAGTGCCTCCGTGACTTCCTTGATGACCAAACAAAATAGAAAGGGGGCGAGAGGGTCCCCCTGTTGCACGCCCTCACACGAGTCAATTTCAAGGTCCCCAAACAATAGTTTGGAAGTCACACTGTAACACGATTCTATAAAGGGATGAAGGGAAGGGAAGTTTCTATAAACTGCTTGGAGAGCAGCATCCCTTCTGAATGAGTTGAAAGCATTGGCAAAGTCCAATTTGACCAAGGCTTTTTCATAGGACATGTTTTTGATATATACTCATGCTGCATGGGCAGCTGCTTCACAGCCTTGTTGAACGCAGAAGCCGAGCTGAGTTGGTTTCAGCATTGCAGCAGCCTCTTGACTCACCCTTCTTACTGCAGCCTTGGCGACTAGGCGCCGAAGGGTGTTACCCACTGCAATGAGCCTGATTCCGCCATCCTTTTTCTGGAGGGCACACAATGAGGCACCAAAGAAAAAGGGTCTGATGGCCTCTGGGACACTGCCAGCCAGGCACAGGTTGGAAAATTTGGTGAGTTCAGACTGCAGCCTCTCTGAAACCTCACCAAGTGCTGGATTGAGTATTTGTTTTAAGTGTTGAGGTCTTAAACCGGTGAAACCTCCTGCTGAACCCTGTGGAAATGACATAGCAACTTTATACACATCAGCATCCTGTAAGGCTAGAAGTTCTTCGCCTGGGAGCGATGGTATCCTCACTGGTTATAAGTCTCAAAGCTCCAATAGTATTACCCTCTTCTATTTTTTTGCTAATTTCGGCTCTGATTTTTGAGGTGTCGGGTGTCCTGTTGTTGGCATTTGCCCGGCTGGTGTTTGTCGCCCTAGGGGGGAGACGGATGAGGTTTTCATCCCTTGGGAATGCATTTATTGCCCTAATAACATGTGTTGCTAGTGACTTGTCCCTCCTTGGTGGGACAGCCAAACAGGCATTGCCAAAAAGCAGCAAGTTGTGCCAGGATCTGTTGTTTGAAGGAGCATCGTTGACTTTCTTCAGAAGGTCAGTGAATTTGCTAGCAGCTTGAGGGCGAGCTGCTTTGGGGATGTGTGTCAGAGTCCTGGTGGATGTTAATTTGATTGCAGATTTGAGGTCCTCTGTAGAGGTGAAGTCACGGTAGCTGTCAGCCCTGTCTGCTGGGGGAGGCTGTTGGTTGTTCTCATTTGGAGCTCTCCTGGAGCCTAGACATCCATTGTGTGCACGGATGTTACCAGATGTGGGATTGAGTGCACATTCCCTGTGGCACACCCGGCAGATGCCTCGTGAACGACAGCTTTGGCTCTGTCGTGAAGATTCCTGGGAACCCGCGACTACTTGTGTCATTGCTGATATCGTGGGGGTGGGAGGGCGCCAGCTGTGGGGTGACGGGTGAAGGGCAGCATGGATGCATGGGGGATGAGGGTGGGGGATTAGCGAGCGGCGGAACTTGTAATTGGTGGGGCACTAAACGGCAACACCCTTGGTCAGGAAGTCAGTGGGCCTAGGCTGGGATGAGGGGAGGGGATCTAGGATGGGGGAGGGGGGAGGGAGTGGCCCTGTTTGTTCGCTCAAGACGCACATCACTGACTAACTTTTGCTAATTGTTATACACTTATTGTTCCATTTAGAAAAAAACCATGGCCATTTGGCACACTAATCACCATGCTCACGCTATTAACCGAGGTGTTCTTCTGTTCACCATCCAATGACCGTGTCGTGGGCGGCCACTTCCTTCCCCAACCCACGACCCCGGCCGATCACAGACGTTAACAAAACCTCCTCCACACCTCCACTGCCAGGATCCCCTCACCACTGCTACTTCCCAAATCCCAACATGCACACTGCACTTTCACTGATACAGAAGCAATGGTCCGATGCAGAGGTTTGTCACAACTCTGTGATCTCCGGTGGATACTCACGATGATGTCTGCCGAAACTGGCCCGCGTAAACCATGTTGGTTCCTTGTTTACACACAGAATGTATGGAGCACCACACACTGGCTCCCTCCCTCCACGCCGGCAAGCGCGTATATATGTATATATATATATATATATATGTGTGTGTGTGTGTGTGTGTGTGTGTGTGTATAAAGTTGACATGAATTCATCCAAACGTCTTCAAAATTTGAACGTTTGTACACAGACACTCAGGCTAGATTTCTTGGACAAGTGGCAAGTGTAGGAGCCTTATGAGTAAAGTAGATGAACCCAGATAACTGTCAAGACCCTCAGTGGTAAGGTTTCAAACGTTCATAAAATGGTGCCTCCTAGTTCGGCAACGACGGACAGTTAAATTTAAGTGTATAATTCAAAATTTGAATTTTATGTGAAAAATGGTGTAAATATTTTATTCCAGTTATATAATGGTAACAAAAATCTCAGGTTTGCCGCTTCTAAACTGCTTCGTTATTTAATGGCTAATTCATCATACGGGTAGGTTAGTCCCCATTAAGTTTTGCCTGAGTCCAGCCATATTTGCTGTAATAAAATAGCCAAAGAACCTTGGAATCATTGGTATTTCTGCCATAACTCGTCTTCAAAAAATTCACCTCTGGTTTACTTTCCTCAAAGCGAGGATCATACTGTTGTTGGCTGGCAAAATTAAAGACAGTTATACATACATGATAGTTAATATATGCTTCTTATGGAAATGCTTTATTTGATCAGCTTTAAACTTTTATCATTAGTGGGTTTTATTACTTTCTCGCTGTGAAAATTTTAATTTGACATTTCTATTAATTAAACTGTTTCTTCTGCAATAAAGATCAGCGTCAAACCTTAAACGTTAATGAATATTGACGTATTTTTTAATTGAATTGGGGCTATATTGGTTTCAATTTCCGAATTTTGTTTTTCTTTCATCAAATTGGATTTAAAAAAAAAAATGTTTTCCTCATAGTATAATGGGGAAATATAAACAGAATACGAATGAATAAACACAAAACGAGAAAAATCACGTTCTTGGAGATTTTCTTTTTATTTAAAGAAGAATGACTTTCCAAGTTTTGGGACATTTCTCAGCAAGAGTTTTTTCTTCAGAATTTTCGTTTACAATTCGAGAACGCTCTTTTCGATAACCTTGGAATGCTTAACACTGGTATACTGCATCTATTGCAAGATTCACAGGACTGTTAATGTGCATAGTTGCCCAACGAACATAGGCCAGTCATATGATTTTGTTTAGTTATGATAAATTGAAAAATCCTCTTCTAATCGGCTTTAATTTTTTCCCTCGTAAATTTACGATTTACTTTTTCAGTCGGTCTACTTGTTTCATAACCATTTCGCTAATGACTGTGATATTACATAATTTATCTTCTTCAGGTCCACTATAAAAATTAATTACTGTCTTAATTAGTGTCTTCCTGTGTGAAAACCGAGAGAAAATAATTATTTAAAAGCAAGTATATTTCATTCTCCGTGTCAATAATTGCCCAGAGTTATTTTTAAGGGGACCCATCTTGTCTCTAACTTTTGTTGTACAGATTTGGAAAAAAACATTCGAGTTAGTTTTTGAATCCCTAGCAACTTTAATTTCGTAGTCCCATTTAACTTTTCTTATTCCTTTTATCATGTCCCTCTTAGTGCCAGTGTACTGATTCCTGAGATGACCCTCACCTCTTTTGATTCTGCCCTAAAAGATATTTGAGCCTATTATTCATCCATTTTGGGTCATTTCTATTCGATCTAATTTCTTCATATGGAATAAACGTTCTTTGGGCAGCATGTATAGAGAGCTGTCATAGTGATAGCTCTTTTCGTTACCCAAGATAACAGACAAGTGTTCTCTAAGCCCATTATCTGCTAAGGGAAAATCTGGCACCGTTACTGAGTTGTTCCTATTATCATACTTCCATTCAATGCTAAAGGTAATTTATTTGTGGTCGCTTGCGCCGAGTTCCTCTGTAATTTCTAAATTATTAACAAGGGTTCCCTTGTTTGGCAGAACCAAGTCAAGCAAGTTATTTCCCATTATAGGTTCTGTCACAATCTGCTTCAAAAAAACAATCCTGAACTACTTGTAAAAAGTCGTTGGATTCTAAATTCCCAGTCTAAAAATTCTAATCAATCTGACTAAAGTTAAAGTCCCTTAGAATTACTGTTTTCGTGCCTTGTAGCCTTAACAATTTCCTCCCAAAGTAGTTTCCCTTGGTCCCTATCTAAGTTTGGGGGACGGCATATCACACCTAAAATAAATTTTTTATGCCCCTCTGAAAATTCTATCCAGACAGACTCTATGTGTTATTTCAGACTTTATACCCGTTTTTATGCAGCCCTTTAACGATCTCAGACATAGAGTGCCACTCCACCCCCTTTCCGATACTTCTGTCTACTTGGAACAATTTGAATTTGAATGTAACATTCAGCAGGCATGTCCCGATTTTTTATATTAAACCACGTCTCGGTTATGGCAAAAACATTAATGTTACCCGCACTAGCAACTAATCTCAATTCGTCCATCTTATTTCTCGCGCTACTAGTATTAGTATATGTTTGGAAAACCTCCATTCTCTGTTCCTCCACTACACCTGTTACTGTCCTTGTCACATAGTGCTACTGGTTTTCCAATATTCACCAATCACTATCTCATTCTCCCTATAATTGCTTTCACTAAAACTTACACTGTCGCTACATTGAGAATTCACTGACTTTCCACGAAAACCCTTACCACTATCTATTTCTAGTTTAAAGACCTAACAGCTCCCTCCACTGCATTGGCCAGTGCTTCCACCGCAAACCTAGATAAGTGAACCCCATCCTTGGCATACATGTTATTTCTGCCATAGAAGACATCCCAGTTGTCTATGAAAGTTACTAAATTTTCCTTACAGTGTTTGTCCAGCCAGCAGTTGATATTAATTGCCCTGGGCAACCATTCAGTTCCAACTCCTCTCCTAGGCAAAATGCCACATATCACAGGGTTCCCAACCTTCTTCCTAATAATGTCTATTGCTGCCTTATACCTTCTAAATCCTCACTTCTATGCTTGCCTACATCGTTGTCTCCAGCACTGAGGCAGATAATAGGACTGGTCCCATTACCATGCATGTTGTTAAGCCGGCTAACAATGTCCTCCATCCCACCCCCAGGAAAGCAAACCCTCTGTCTCCTACTCCTATCCTTCAAGCAGAAGGTTCTGTCCATGTACCTAAACTGGCTGTCCCCAACAAGCACAATATTCTTACCTACCTTGTTGTTCTTTATTGTGATGTTACCAGTAGTCCATTCACATTCATCTGATAGCACAGAAAAGGAGTTCGAATTTTCCACAGCGTTCTCTATCTTCATTGCTTCTACCTCTCCATTTGTCTTCTTGATCTTCAACTTCGTTCCGTGCTGTCCGGCCACTGCCCAGGTTCCCTTTTGACCCGAGGACTCAACTGGAGGACACTACTAATTCTCTTGTTTTCCTCTGTCAATCGCCGTATCTCGAGCTTCCCTACTCTCATTTCCTCCTTAAGCTGCTGGTAAAGCTGTTTAATAGAGGGCATCTTGGTTCAGTCCACAGGGAGTACATTAGACACGTCCTAACTGAGCTAAGTACAAGCCATCACTGAGCTAAGTACAGGTCACCTCCAACATTTCATGGTGGTTCTCTACTGGCGACTTGACTGCTTCACAAGGGTTATGGTGGTCAGAGGATCCCAGGACCTCTGTTCACCAGACTCTCTTTTCATGTTGGGGTCACTGTATAACCAGTGTGTCAACAGTCACTTCCACCTGTGACACCTCCCTCGGATCATCACAAAAGCTCAACGTTCCAAACCAGGATTCAGAGATACGTGCCCAGAACACCGGTACGGCACCATTCCTTAGTACGTATTGTGTACATATTAGCTTTGAGTCACTAATTGTTTATATATTTAATTTTTCATTTCTTTACTTCAAGTTGGATTAATTTCATTTTTGAGTGTTTTATATTCTTTACTAGTTTTACATATTAATAAAATTGTTTCTTATTATGTTATCATTGATTTTTCTATCTTTTCATTAGCATAGGGAGGAACCAGCCTTATCAAATACTTTAAGGATCTGATAGGGCTGGTGAACCTTCACAATCTGGAAAGTGTATTGTATTATTATATTTAATTGCATTATTTTGTCTTTATGCTGTTGAGTAGCACTTGATCCATGGAACATTAGAGCACTCCACGAAGATTTGAATACTAATGAAGTGTTCGGAGAAGTGGCAGATACAGTTTAATATAGACAAATGCAAAGTTCTAAACATTGGGCAGGAAAATAACCATGCCACATATGAACAAAATAATGTCGATCTTAATAACACTGATTGGGAAAAGGATTTGGGAGTTCTGGTTAGCAGTAATCTAAAACCAAAACAACAGTTCTCAAGTGTTCGCATTAATGTTGGTAGAATTACCGACAATATCTTAGGTAAAAGGACACGAGTGCAACTAATGTGACATGTTATTGTGGGAACGTTTCGCTCTCCAGGAGCTTTATCAAGCCTTGATAAACCCCTTGGAGAGCGAAACGTTGCCACAATGTCACATTAGTTGTACTTGTGTCCTTTTACCTAACTTTAGTGTTTGCAATAAAGATAAAATCCTTGGCTTCATATCAAGAAGCATAAATAATAGAAGTCGACAGGTGGTTCTTCAGCTCCATATGTCTTTGATTAAGCCTCATTTAGATTATGCTGCACAGTTCTGGTCACCGTATTATAGAATGGATATTAATGCATATTACAACAGAGAAATTCAAAGGCCTGTTATCCTGGGTGTAAAGGGAGCAAAACACATCAGAAAACGTTTGACTTACATTATTATTTCACAAAGTAAGAGCAGGAGTATGTACACTATATACACTGTGTACAACAATAGGTATTAGTGCACGCCACGGTAGCAAGGCAGAATAGATGCCACTAGAGAGCAGACCGTGCTTCAACCAGCTCTAGAATGGAAATGACATGAGCGCCACCCACCAAGGTGGGTGGTGCCCACAACACCTCTGTGATTGCCAGAACCATCTTCTCATTGGCTGAACCTGGGTACTGATCGAACGACGGGGCCCCATCGTCCGACTGGTTCGCTGGTTGAGGGAGATAGCCTTTCAATGAGGGTGTGTACATGCGCCGAATAAAGGTTATGTACTCTCTGCATGCCACAATGCACTGGAAAGCATACAAAGGAGGATGACAAAGTTGATCCCATGTATCAGAAATCTTACCTATGAGGATAGACTTAGGGTCCTGAATCTGCACTCTCTAGAAAGGCGTAGAATTAGGGGGGATATGATTGAGGTGTTTAGATGGAAAACAGGAATTAATAAAAATTATGTAAATAGCGTGATAAAAATATGTAGCATAGACAGGATTCGCAACAATGGTTTAAGTTGGAAAAGTTCAGATTGAGGAAGGATATAGGAAAGCACTGATTTGGTAATAGAGTTGTGGATGAGTGGAACTGACTCCTGAGTAACTTCGTGGAAGCTAAAACGTTGTGTAGTTTTTAAAATAGGTTAGATAAATACTTGAATAGGTGTGAGTGGGTATGAGCTGGACCTGACTAGCTTGTACTAGTAAGTCTGATGCTGTGCTCCTTCCTTAATTGGATGTGACCTGAGTAGGTTGGGTCATTGGTTTAAGCCGTTAGGAGACTAGGACCTGCCTCGCATGGGCCAGTAGGCCTACTGCAGTGTTCCTTCTTACTTATGTTCTTAATAAACCTGAATGCCGCATTTCCATATTTGCTGTATTTTCCTTTACGGGTTTAGCGCTTTTCCTGATTAAAATTAATCAACTGTGAACAGCTTGAATCTTTATTGACTGATTCATATCATTTGATAAAAAAAAAAATATTGAGGTGTAGGTGATTATATTGTTGTCTCTTTTTGTCAGCCTAAACTTTTGAGTGATGATGTTAGTTTCTTTAATGAAAGTTCTGTCTTTATTTTAGGCTGTGCAACATTTAACAGGCAAACTCTGTTAATCAAATTCGTTTCTATGGAATATCTTGAGAATGTCTCGTCTCATCAGAAATATATCAGTGTTTCATTTTTTATGGCTACACTTGAAATTTACATTATGCTCACCTAATAAATTTTACTTAGTTACTCTCATTTCTACTTAATCTTGGAGACATTTTTGGATTTATTTTGGCCAGTGTTGGTCATAGTTTCGGTATTTTTTTACAGATAAAACTGATAGCATTTAAATATTGATTTTCATGCGATAATTTCGAAGTGCCTTGTCTAATTACCTTCAACTTTCAAGCTCTTCAAGAGGGGCTCCTTGGTGCAGTGAAGAGGCTTTTGGTCTGAGGAATTAGACCTTTTAGTCATTTTCCTCAGACAAAACCTAATTACCGTCCTTCCCTATCCCATCTCCCCATCCCCCTTTTCCTTTTCTTAACACCCTCCCAACCCTCCCTTTTTCCTGTCCTGTTTGTAGCCTCTGGGGTCCTTCTTTTCGGCATTACGGTTTCTAGGTAGAGGGAAGTGCCACCATCATTATAGTGTCCAGTGACCTGGTGGCAAAAGCTCTTGCTTCACACAGTGAGGTGTCCAGGTTCGATTCCCGGCGAAGGGGTTGAAACATCGGAGTGTTTCCTTACACCGGTTGTCCATGTTCACCCATCAGTAAAATGGGTACCTGGGTGTTAGTCGACTGGTGTGGGTCGCATCCTGAGACGAAACTGACCCAATTTGCCTGAAATGTTCTGCATAACAAACATACAATATCAAAAACATCAATGGAACTTGTATCAAAACATTTTGTAAGTATTAGAAAAATATAAAAATGAAAGAAATAGCAACAAGGACACATTGCAAAGGGATAAAGCTTTCAAGTCCCATAATCCTGAGATTCATGAGGAAGAGCAATCATTATATATTACTAATTGCTAGAATGGAAGTCTATGAAGCAAAGGGTCATTTTGGAGGTCAACCTGGGACCACTTAGGTTCAACTTGAAGAGCAAGATCGTCATAAATATGTTCCTCATCAGGGTACTCCTCGATCATAATGCCTCTGTTTTTCTTGACTAATTTCTGCTTTTTGGCTGGCCTTTCTTCCTCCTCATCATCACTTGACACCTCTGCATCCAGTGGCAAGTATTCATCACCACTATCAAGCAATTCAGGGTCATCTATCTCTGGTTCTGAGTCACTGTCATCCAAAATGCAGACATATTTTGACCTGGTATTGGAGGGCTCCCCATAAAACAATTTCTCATTGATCTGGAAGGACAATAAAAACGTTCTGCATACATCCAGACTACTACCAAATGCAGTAGAATTTTTTTTATAAATATTTATTTTACTGAAAGTGGACTATGTCCCTACTCGGGCAGAGGCAGTCCTGACTGCCCTTCTTTTGTTGCACTTTTTTCAACTGCATGCTACACTCACATTATGCTTCACACAGACATTATGTATATATCAAAATATGCCTAAACTATTCATGTACACACTAAACACAACAATCAGTACTTACCGACATTGTAGAGGGTAAAATCCAAGAGTGTATTAGTGACACTAGATGGAAAAAACCCACTCTGGGTGACACCAAGCCAGAAGTGTTTACATTTTGTTCTCTCAACCAATGGGAAGCCGGCAAACGCCATCACCACTTATCTGAAGCGACTCAGGGAAGGTTTGTGATTGGTCTGAATTAAAGAACGGGAATCCAGATGCGCAGTGCGAGTAGGATGACACTCATAATGGTGCACGTGTTTAAAGGCAGTCAAACCTGCCTCTACCCGACAAAGGGTTAACTATGCGTTCGGCTTCCCCACATATGGTGCGATGTTTTTGGATTGCCCAACTGCCTCCTGTCGGGCTGCCAGTGGTCCTAAGCCTTAATGTTCCAGACCCTTTGGTGAAGACGATCCTTCGATTTCTGCTCATTCCAACCAGAAACTTCCTACATGTTTACAAATTCAAGGTGGACCAAATTCTTTTCCCTACAGCCGACATCTCCAACTAATTATCTCTCAGACCAAAGTATTTGTAAAGCTCTTTTATGGCACGTTGGCCAAAATATATCCTTTCACGCTCTTTGGAGCGGTGTGCGTATCGTTACAATTCAGAATGCAGATCAAACTGATAATCTTTCCCATCTTGTAGTGATAACGTTCCTGTCACAGTTCACAAGCACGCTACTCTCAATTATTGCAGTGGTATGGTGGTCTTACCACGTACCACTGTACAGTGTGATTTTCTGTCTTGAAGTGACGATATTTTAGAGAAATTAGCCCTTCAGAGCCTTCCAGTTCTCAAAGTGGATACATATGCCCTGCCAGCTCGCGGGAGGATGCGCTTTCCCAGTAACATGTCCTGCTTAACCTTTGACTGTCGTGAACTCCCGTCCTTTGTTTATATCTTATATCGCAGGACATCTAGGGGTCTGTAAAGTGATCCCTACTCTCCAACCGTGTCGAAACTGTTGGCGCTTCGGACATCACACTAAATACTGCAGGTCTGCGGTGGAGTGCCCAGTCTGCAGTGCCGCAAATCATCCCAATACATATTGCAGCCTTCCTCCCACTTAATTGTAATGAAACTCATTTTTTTCCCGCCAATGTCAGGTCTATCTTAATGAACATGAAATCCGTTGTTTTGAAGAGAGTGAAGGACTTACTTATGCTATGGATGTCTCTCGGCTCTGCCTTCAGGGGAATCTTCCTCGTGTTCCTTATTCTCGAGTTTTACCCTCTGAAACCACCACCACTGTACTTCTTCCTACTTTTACTATTTCTTCATCTCGCCTGCTAGTTTCTCAGTCTGCTATGCCTCGTAAGTCTGCACCTTCTTCGCGCCTATCACCTGCAAAGTTGAACCTGTCTCCTAAGCCCAAGTCTCTTCGCATTCCTCCGGTGCTTACAATTTCCCAACAGTTCTCCTCTTCGGCCTCGGTGCCTAACTCTCACCCTCTTTCTAACTCTCACACGAAGGTGGAGGTTCACCCTCTTCGTGTGGTCCCCTCTTCTCCTGTGACCCCACTAACATCTCCCCGAGTCCTCTTCCAGCCTCCTCCTTCTCCTGTTCCACTGCAGAACTCTTCCTTGTCCTCTGAACCACTTGATGCTATATCCGACTACATTGCAGAGATGAAACCCTCGATGGACACCAGTGCTCTTCCTTATGCCCCTTCTAATTTTTCACAACCCTCGCAGCTATCTTTTTCTTCACAGCATTCCGATGCCACCTTGCTTACACGCTGTCCATTGCATCCACACAAATGACTTCACTGACTCTACTAGCCCATAGATTTTATTGCTTCTCATTGTTAGCACACCTATCTTTGTGAATAATAACTTACAATGGAATATTCGTGGCCTTAGGGGTAATCGGGGAGAACTCCAGGTGTTCCTCTCCCAGTTTTCCCCAGTATGTGTCAGGTTACAAGAGCCTAAAGTTCGTTCAGCAGTTATTCATCCCATTTCGGGTTGTCCTGTAGCATTCTTCTGATCCCTTTCCTGATAAAACTTTTAATGAGAGTGCGCTTTTTGTGTACGTGATATACAGTTTCAACAGGTCATTGTTCATTCTCAGCTGCATTATATTGCAGCCCGTATTTATCTGCACAAGTGGTATACAGTTTGCTTTCTCTATGTTTCCCGTTGCCTTGCATTCTGTATCTCGGTTGTTGCGTTCTTGATCTCTTCTCTGCCGCTGCCCATCTTGTTGTTAGGTGATTTTAACGCTCATCTCATCCTCTTCATGTTTTAAACACGGGTGCTCCCACCTATTTTGACTCTCGTACTCGGTCTCTCTTTTGCATCGATCTTTCTATCTGTTCCTCGTCAATTGCCCTCGATTACGACTGGTCTGTTCTCTCGGATTTGCACGACAGTGATCACTTTCCTATTATTCTTACTTCTACTATATATTCCTGACTGCCTCGCAGTCCCCACTGGCAATTTGGACGAAAGAATGGGAATTTATACTCCAATCTTACCGCTATTTGTGGGGACCCTTCTTCCTCCTCTGTTGATGAGCTGGTGCATCAGTTTTCGACCTTAGTTTGGACTGCAGTGTTATGTTCTATTCCTCAATCCTCAGGCAGGCATTCTCAGACATACGTGCCTTGGTGGTCTCCTGTGTGTGCCTATGCAGTGCATCAGAAACGTGCTGCATGGGGCCATTATCGATATAATCGGATTTCAGATTGTCTTTTGTATTTTAAGTTGACAAGGGCAGTCACTCGCCGCGTCGTACATAACGCTAAATGTACTTGTTGGCAAGACTACGTTTCTACTGATACCTCGACTTTCCCTATTTGTGCGGTTTGGAAGAAGGTTCGGAAGTTGTGTGGCAAGTACGTTCCAGACCCAGCTCCCATTTTGCGGGTTGCTGGTGTTAGTGTTGCGAAGCCTCTTGAAGTTGCCATGAAAATCGGGAACTATTTTGTCCATGTCTCCTAAGGGCTTCACCTCTGTCCCTCGTTTCTCACTTTTAAGTCTGCCAGAGAGAAATTGCCTTGGATTTCTATTCTAATGGGATGGAGGCACATTACGTACGATTTACTCAGAGCTAGAGTCCACGCTTTCCGCTTGCCAGTCATCGGCAGCTGGACCCGATGATGTTCATATCCATATGCTACAATATCTGCATTCTACAGCCCTGACAGTAGTTTTGCGTCTTTTCAATATTATTTGGACGCGAGGGGTTCTCCCTCAGCAATGGAAATCTGCCATTGTACTAACATTTCGCAAACCAGGCACTTCAGAGCTTGATACCTCTCACTGTCGTTCCATTGTTCTGATCTGTGAAGTCTGTAAGGTGATAGAACGATTGGTTAAAGACGTCTAATACGGTATTTACAGACTTACAATAGTCTTTCTCCTCGCCAATATGGCTTTCGCAAGGGCCACTCTACTTTTGATCCCTTGCTTAACTTAGATACGTATGTGCAAAGTGCCTTTGCTATTTAACACTCTATCTTAGCAATCTTTTTTGATCTAGAGAAGGCATATGGCACCACATGGAGGTATAACATCTTAGCCCAGGCCCTGTACTTAGGTCTCCATGGTAATCTACCAACCTTCCTTGCTGCTTTATCTGAAAGATATTTTCGTGTCCGTGTTGGCACTTCACTTTCCTCAGACTTTGTTCAAGCCGAGAGAGTCCCACAAGGTTGTGTCCATAGCACTACCCTTTTAATCCTAGCTATAAATGACGTACCTTCAGTTCTTCCATTGCTACCTGCGTAAGCTAAAGCGATGGCTTTAGCTTACGCAGCTAGCGGCCTCCCTTCAGGATGCGACTGACCATGTTTCCCATTGGGCCACTTCTCATGGATTTAAATTTTCTAGTGAGGAAACCCATTTCATTACTTTCACTAGATGTCCTCATGTCCCAGATATTTCTATATGTTTACATAATTTGCATATACAAGAATGTGTTACATTCAAGTTTCTAGGCCTTCTATTCGATTGCTGGTTAACATGGAAATCGCACATTTCCTTTTTGAAGGCAGCTGACCATGGTCGGTTGAATCTCCTTAAAATTCTCACGCATCGTTCATGGGAACAGATCACCGGATTCTCCTCCATTTGCATTCCACCCTAGTCTTGTCCAAGCTGAATTATGGCAACCAAATCTAATCTGTGGCTTCTCCTATAAGTCTTTCTAAGTAAGATCCCCTTCTTCATCATTGTCTATATTTATGCCTTGGTGCCTTTCGTTCATCCCATGTTGAGACGAATGTTCTTTCCTTAGCAGACTGTCGTGATGCTCATTGCCTTTGTTACTTTGTCCACGCTCTTGATCTTCGTATTCCTTCTGTATATAGGTTGGTCTTAGACGTTAGTAGAGGCCCGTTATTTGTTCGGCGTCCTTGCTTACTCCGTTTCCCCTTCGTCCTCACTCACTCTGGTCTCTCCAGTTTCCTCTCTTGCATGTTCAAGTATCATCTACCTTTTCCCTTCCCCCCCCCCTCTTGGGAGGTTCCGATGGTTCGTGTCTGTTCTTCCCTACCGCCATGTGCCAAAGCTCTCCTACATGTGGCTGCCCTTCACTCTCTTTTTCTTGATCACTTCCAATCTCATGCTCATGCTGTCACTGTTTATAAAGATGGTCCTAAATCTTCTGATGGTGTTGGGTTCACAGCGGTGCTCCCTGACGAAGTTGTCCAAGGCCATTTGTTAGACTCAACTAGTAATTTTACCGCCGAATTGTATGCCATCCTCACAGTTGTATGCCATCTTCATATTTATATTACATTTGTGATCATTTCGGATTCCCTCATTAAACAATTTGATTCCCCTCATACAATGGTTCTTCGTATTCAACTTTAGTTGCGCCTTGTAGCTAGCAAAAATGAAGATGTTTTCTGTTGGGTCACTGGACACATTGATGTTCACGGTAATGAACAGTCAGATGATGCTGCACAGTCAGATGATGCTGCACAGTCAGCAGTACGTGATCTTCCAGTTTCCTATAGAGGTATTCCGTTCAGGTATTATTTTACCATTTCTATGCATCTTCGTGGTCTTAGGCAACAATGGTGGTTGGACATGCACCATAGCAAATTGCACTCTAATAAACCGTTTTTGGGACTGTGGCCCTCTTCTTACCACTGTTGCTGTATTTGGGAGTCTTTACTCTCCCATCTCAGCAATCAGCCATGATCGCCTTACCCATGGGTATCTCATGGAATGACACCCTATCATTCTCTGTGAGGTTTGTTGGGTCCCTATTTCAGTTCTTCACTTTCTTGTGGATTGTCCGGTTTATGTGCGGGGCAATGAACAGGTGGACACTGTTGCACGGTCAGCGGTGCATGATCTTCCGATTTCCTATAGAGGTAGTCTATTCATGGATTATTTTACCATCATCTCTATGCGTCTTCACGGCCGTTGGCAACAACGGTGGTCGTACATACACCATAACAAATTGCACTATTAAACTGCTTTTGGATTTGTGGCCATCTTACCACCTTTGCCGTACTCAGGAGACTGCGCTCTTCCATCTCGGCATCGGCCATATTCGCCTTACACATGGGTATCTCATTGAATGACACCCTATCCCTCTCTGTGAAGTTTGTCAGGTCCCTATTTCAGTTCTTCACTTTCTTGTGGATTGTCTGGTTTACCAGTGAGCTTTGCAGGATTTACCTCCACCATCGCCACCACCCTACCAGTCTTACCTTACCTTCCCTTTTTGCATACAGCCCTGCCTTTGACTTACGATCACTGAGTTTTTATCAGCAACTGATTTACTATACGAAGTTTGACACATAGCCCTTAACATCCTTTCCAGCCCTTTTCTTCCCTCGCCTCTGATCCCCTCTCCACTTAGCTGTTTATAGCCCCAGCACAATTTTCTGCCTTGCAGAAAGCAGATGGCGGGTCACACCTGTAGCCAATGTTAATAAATAGGGGAACTCCTTGGAGTGGTGACGATGAACCTATCGGTCTGAGGAATTAGACCTTTTGGTCTTTTCCTCAGACAGAAACTAATTGCCCCCCAATTCCCCATTCCCTATCTCATCCTCCCCATCACCCCTTTCCCTTTCCTCCTCCTCTCCCCATCCCTCCACTTTCCCTTTCCTGTTTCTGCCTTTGAGGTTGTTCCCTTAGGCTTTGTAGTTCTTAGACCTGACAAGGGGTTCTGAGGGCTATCTCCTTCTGTGAGGTCCTTGGTGGTTGTGTAGTTTGCCGTGGAATCTGTATCATCTTAAGCTCCCAATCCCTCTCTAGTCTACTGGGTGGGAGAGGCTTTGGGTGTCTTTCAGATGATAGGTGTATCTCTGGAGGCTGCCTATCGGATTCCAGGAGGTGGTGGCCGAAAGAGTTATGCCGAAGGAGGTATGCAGGTTTTTGACAGCACTCCCTCTTGTCAACCGAGGTGGCTTGGTAGATGTGAGGGTGCTATTCCGGACTGCCGCTTTACTGTCTTGAAGGGTAGGGTATGGCACGAGTTCCATGCCACATCTGCATTACCGGCTGCACCTCAACACGGACGATCTCCAATCCTGTATCTAAACGAATACGACCCTCTTCTGATGACATTATTTCGATTGACTCTCATTCTACTCAGAAAAAACCAACACAACAATCACTTCCTTTACATACTACTCAGTATAGTACACAATGGACGAAGTTTTTCACTCTAGAACTGACAACTTCAGAATATCTTTCTGATCATCGTATCAGATAGGCGCTCCTACACCATGTTCGTATTATTCTGTTTCATGCTCCCAAGAGCGACGCACGCATCATCAAAGTCCAGAACATGAGCCAAGCTCGCAATCTTTCTCTCCTTACAACTATAGATGCCATTCCTTTGAGAACTGAAAAAATCACTCTTAATTCTTGCAGTGGGACTATCATTCTACCACATAAATAATTTTCAAACATGTGGTGATGACATTCTAGAACAACTTGAGCTCTAAAACCTCCTGTTCCTTACAGCAGACACATATATACTGCCTGCCCATGGGCAGAGATGCTAGCCTTGTAATGTAGCTTGCTTAACTATTGACTGCTGTGAGCTTCCAGCATCGGTTTATGTTGTGGGACACCATTTACAAGCTCCTCAGGTGACCAATATCCGGCAAAATATTGCAGGTCCATAACTGAATGCCCAGTCTATGGTGCCGATGACATTACCAATACATCTTGTGGCCCACCTTCCTCCTGCCTTAATTGTTATGAAGCTCATCCATCTAATTCTCGTTGTTGCCAGGTGCAATCACACCTTCCACAGTCCAGGACTCCAAGGTCCCTACCTCGTCACCTACTACTGTTCTCCAATCATCATTTCACATGCAAGCTTCTATGTCTACAAGACCTCGTACAACTCTGCCCCTCGCCTCTCTACTTCTTCAAAAGTCAAACAAATTCCCAAAGATCCAGAGACTGGAAATGAAAGAGTCTCTGGATCTTTACCTCTTTCTCGTTCTGTTGTGAGTGTATAGGTCCATCCGCCCCCTCTCGTACAGTACACTCCTGTCCCCTCCCAAGCTTCTTAAGCTACCTCTAACCTCTCATTCCCCCCTCCCCGTTGGTAAATTCTGTCGTCGCCCCGATCTTTACTCACCCTCCTCCTTCTACCTAAAATATCGTTCCACATACAAGGTCCTTGTCCACTGAAACAACGGAATCTGTCTCCGACTACATTGCGGAAACAAAACCATTGATGGACACCGATCTGCCTCCTGTCACTCCTCTTCACTCTTCATCTGCACAACCCCTTTCTTAGCAGCGTTCCAACCCTTCACTGTTTTTTTCATTTTCCGCTCCCTCCACATGTGTACTTTTCTAACCCTTCTAGTCCGTAGATATTTCTACCTTCCGATTTCTTGTAACCTTCTCTTTGTAAACCATGGCTTATTTGCAGTGGAATATCAGTAGCCTCAGAGGTAACCGGGGTGAGCTCCAGGTGTTGCTCTCCCAGTTTTCTCCTCTGTGTTAGTTTACAAGAACCCAAATTACGGTCCGCTGTTATCTGTCCCATCTCGGGCTATGTTTTATGTTCATCGTATCCTTTTCCCAATGAAACCTTTAATGAAAGTGCACTTCTTAAAAGTGCCAGTATTCCATACTAACAGCTCTTTGTTCATACTTCGCTGCAATATACTGCAGCCCACATCCACGTGAATAAGCGGTATACAATATGTTCTTTGTATCTCTCTCCTCGGGCATTATCTATCCCAGATGTTGCATTTCTGGTTTCTTCCTTACCCTCACCTCTTCTGTTACTTGGCGATTTTGATGCTAACCATTTAGTTTGGGGAAGGTCTCACTGTGACCCTTGCGGAATTCAGTTGGAGGCTTTTCTCATTTCTCTCAACTTTCATTTTGATCCTCGTACCCAATCTCTCTCTTGCATCAGTCTCTCTGTTTGCTCTTCCTCAATTGCACTAGACTTTACCTGATCTGTCCTCCCTGACTTGAATAACTGCCGATCAATTTCCAAGCATCCTTACTAGTCATTTGTACACACCAACACATCGCAGCCCACGCTGGTAATTTGACCGAGCGAACTGAGACGTTTACTATCATCAACCTGCTTTCAGTAAGGATCCTTTTTCGTCCTCCATTGATGAACTGTTACAAATCTTCTCCACCTCAATTTTATCCACAGCTACCTCGAGCAGGCATTCTCAGCGTTGGTGGTCTCCCGCTGTCCTCGTGCGGTACGTTTGAAATACAGCACGTCCTTGATTTTAAGAAGACGAGAGCAGCCACCCACTATGTCATCCGTGAAGCTAAACATACTTGTGGGCGGGGTTATGTTTCTACCATCGCTTCGGCTTCCTCTACGAGTGCAGTCTGGAAAAAAGTACGGGAACTAAGTTGCAAATACACTCCCAACCCAGCTCCGGTCCTTTGGGTTGCCAGTGTCGCTGTAGCTAATCATCTTGACATTGCCACCAAACTTGGTCATAATCTTGTCTGTATCTCCCAGGGGCTCCAACTCTTCCCCTCCTTTCTTTCTTCCAAATCTGCCAGAGAGTCTGAGCCCTTGGACTTTTCTTCTAGCGAAGAAAAGACTTACAATGTGCCTTTTATGCATCTAAAATTAGTCAACACTCTGCCTACCAATCATCAGCAGCTGGGCAGGAAGGCATTCACATCTGAATGCTGCAGCATTTACATGCGTCACCTCTGGCGGTCCTCTTACGTCTCTTTAATCTTATTTCGTCATGAGAAGTCCTGCCCCAGCTGTGGAAATCTCTCATTGTACTATCTTTTCGTAAACTAGGTACCTCAGGACTTGATGCCTCCCACTATCGTCCCATTGCTCTTACCAGTGCGGTCTGCAAAGTATTGGAGCGTCTGGTAAATAGACGTTTGGTGTGATATTTAGACACACACAATAGTCTCTCCACTAGTTAATATGGCTTTCGTAAGGGCCATTTTACTATTGACCCCTTACTTCTTTTAGATACATATGTACATAATGCCTTTGCCTATAACCCACTCGGTTATCGCCATCTTTTTTGATGTTGAAAATGCATATGACAACATGGATATATAACATCTTGATCCAAGCTCACTCCTTAGGCCTCCAAGGCAATGTACCATTTTTTCTTAAGAACTTCTTATCCGAGAGACATTTCCGTATTCGGGTTAAAAATGTGCTTTCCCTGGACTTTGTCCATGCTGAAGTTGTCCCGCAGGGATGTGTCTAGAGCACCACACTATTTCTCCTTGCTATAAATGATCTGGCATCTATTCTTCCATCTAATATTTGGTCATCACTATGATGACGGCTTTGTTATAGCTTGTGCAGGCGTTGACTGTCGCCACATTGCTGTTTCTCTACAGCATGCTGTCAACCGTGTTTCTAATTGGGCCACTGCTCATGGGTTTAAATTTTCTAGTACTATAACACACAAAATTACTTTCACTATATATTCTATCATTCCTGATAATCCCTTGTACCTGTATGGTTCGTGAATCCCAGAACGTGACACTGTCAGGTTTCTTGGCCTTCTGTTTGACTGTTGGTTATCCTGGAAATCTCACTTTACCTCCTTGAAGGCAACTTGTCATACCCCGATGAACCTCCTTAAAATCCTCGCTCATCTTTCGTAGGAGGGGGTGCTGATCGTAGATCTCTCCTTCGACTGCATTCTGCCCTAAAATTATCAAAACTAGATTATAGCGACCAAATACAGTCAGCTACCTCTACTGCAACTCTTTCTAGCCTTGGTCCCATCCATCACCAGGGGTTAAGTTTATGCCATGGTGCTTTTTGCTCTTCACCTGCTGAGAGCCTCTATGCAAAGGCGAATATTCCATCCTTGACCGATTGCCGTGATGCTCATTGTCTCAGCTATTTTGTTCGCTCTCATGACCTCCACAATCTTTCCATATAGTAAAGGATGGTAACGGATATTAGTAGAAGTTCCTTATTTGTTCCCTGCCCCTGTTTTCTCCATCCCTTTTCTCTTCATCTACATTTGCTCTTGTCTTCTCTTCAGTTGCCACCTTTCTATGTTCATATAGCATTTAACTTCCCTTATCCCTTGGGCGGTTCTGATGGTTCATGTTTGTTCTTCTCTACTGGCATGTGCGAAAGCTCAAAAACATTTACGGTTGCTTCTTGCTCTCTTTTTCTTAAT
Source organism: Cherax quadricarinatus (assembly GCF_038502225.1). Taxonomy (NCBI): domain Eukaryota; kingdom Metazoa; phylum Arthropoda; class Malacostraca; order Decapoda; family Parastacidae; genus Cherax; species Cherax quadricarinatus. Next base: position 50,563,342 of record NC_091306.1, read on the forward strand.
CGCCTCCAGTCTCATTCTCATACCATCGCAGTGTACACCGATGGTTCCAAATCTTCTGACGGTGTCGGATTTGCAGCAGTGTTTCCAGAGGCATTTATTAGCCTCAGCTAATAGTTTTACAGATGAAACACATGCAATTTTCGTAGCACTTATGCACAGGCTATACGAAAATTTGATTCACATCATCCCCTGGTCCTTCATATCCAACTTTGGTTATGCCATTCTCTAGCAAGAACAAAGATATTGTTTTTTGCTGGGTTCCCAGTCATGTTTTACAGGGCATAGAACAGGCAGACACTGCTGAGTGGTCAGCAGTATATTACCAAGTATAGGTTTCTGGCCGCCTTCTTGTTATCCTTTGTCGAGGTTCGTAGGTTCGAGTCTCCTTCAGCCAGAGATCAGTGTTTGTGTATATTTCGCCTGCTCTTGCGAATTCCTTGCATTGTTAATATCTCTAGTAAGGCTGATGTATGCAGGGGATGAGATGAAAAGCTGTAAGCCTTCTCCCTGAAAGCTGGCTGCCTTGGATCAAAGTCTAGCGCAAGCTGGACTCCAAGGTATTGGTCCAGTGTGGGTAGATTGGTAAAGCACTGCGTACCTTGTTCCAAGGTTCGTAGGTTCGAGTCTTCTTCAGCCAGAGATCAGTGTTTATTTATTATATATATATATATATATATATATATATATATATATATATATATATATATATATATATATATATATTATTTTTGTATTATTATCACACTGGCCGATTCCCACCAAGGCAGGGTGGCCCGAAAAAGAAAAACTTTCACCATCATTCACTCCATCACTGTCTTGCCAGAAGGGTGCTTTACACTACAGTTTTTAAACTGCAACATTAACACCCCTCCTTCAGAGTGCAGGCACTGTACTTCCCATCTCCAGGACTCAAGTCCGGCCTGCCGGTTTCCCTGAACCCCTTCAAAAATGTTACTTTGCTCACACTCCAACAGCACGTCAAGTATTAAAAACCATTTGTCTCCATTCACTCCTATCAAACACGCTCACGCATGCCTGCTGGAACTCCAAGCCCCTCGCACACAAAACCTCCTTTACCCCCTCTCTCCAACCTTTCCTAGGCCGACCCCTACCCCGCCTTCCTTCCACTACAGACTGATACACTCTTGAAGTCATTCTGTTTCGCTCCATTCTCTCTACATGTCCGAACCACCTCAACAACCCTTCCTCAGCCCTCTGGACAACAGTTTTGGTAATTCCGCACCTCCTCCTAACTTCCAAACTACGAATTCTCTGCATTATATTCACACCACACATTGCCCTCAGACATGACATCTCCACTGCCTCCAGCCTTCTCCTCGCTGCAACATTCATCACCCATGCTTCACACCCATATAAGAGCGTTGGTAAAACTATACTCTCACACATTCCCCTCTTTGCCTCCAAGGACAAAGTTCTTTGTCTCCACAGACTCCTAAGTGCACCACTCACTCTTTTTCCCTGATCAATTCTATGATTCACCACATCTTTCATAGACCCATCCGCTGACACGTCCACTCCCAAATATCTGAATACATTCACCTCCTCCATACTCTCTCCCTCCAATCTGATATTCAATCTTTCATCACCTAATCTTTTTGTTATCCTCATAACCTTACTCTTTCCTGTATTCACCTTTAATTTTCTTCTTTTGCACACCCTACCAAATTCATCCACCAATCTCTGCAACTTCTCTTCAGAATCTCGCAAGAGCACAGTGTCAACAGCAAAGAGCAACTGTGACAACTCCCACTTTATGTGTGATTCTTTATCTTTTAACTCCACGCCTCTTGCCAAGACCCTCGCATTTACTTCTCTTACAACCCCATCTATAAATATATTAAACAACCACGGTGACATCACACATCCTTGTCTAAGGCCTACTTTTACTGGGAAAAAATTTCCCTCTTTCCTATATACTCTAAGTTGAGCCTCACTATCCTCGTAAAAACTCTTCACTGCTTTCAGTAACCTACCTCCTACACCATACACTTGCAACATCTGCCACATTGCCCCCCTATCCACCCTGTCATACGCCTTTTCCAAATCCATAAATGCCACAAAGACCTCTTTAGCCTTATCTAAATACTGTTCACTTATATGTTTCACTGTAAACACCTGGTCCACACACCCCCTACCTTTCCTAAAGCCTCCTTGTTCACCTGCTATCCTATTCTCCGTCTTACTCTTAATTCTTTCAATAATAACTCTACCATACACTTTACCAGGTATACTCAGCAGACTTATCCCCCTATAATTTTTGCACTCTCTTTTATCCCCTTTGCCTTTATACAAAGGAACTATGCATGCTCTCTGCCAATCCCTAGGTACCTTACCCTCTTCCATACATTTATTAAATAATTGCACCAACCACTCCAAAACTATATCCCCACCTGCTTTTAACATTTCTATCTTTATCCCATCAATCCCGGCTGCCTTACCCCCTTTCATTTTACCTACTGCCTCACGAACTTCCCCCACACTCACAACTGGCTCTTCCTCACTCCTACAAGATGTTATTCCTCCTTGTCCTATACACGAAAGCACAGCTTCCCTATCTCCATCAATATTTAACAATTCCTCAAAATATTGCCTCCATCTTCCCAATACCTCTAATTCTCCATTTAATAACTCTCCTCTCCTATTTTTAACTGACAAATCCATTTGTTCTCTAGGCTTTCTTAACTTGTTAATCTCACTCCAAAACTTTTTCTTATTTTCAACAAAATTTGTTGATAACATCTCACCCACTCTCTCATTTGCTCTCTTTTTACATTGCTTCACCACTCTCTTAACCTCTCTCTTTTTCTCCATATACTCTTCCCTCCTTGCATCACTTCTACTTTGTAAAAACTTCTCATATGCTAACTTTTTCTCCCTTACTACTCTCTTCACATCATCATTCCACCAATCGCTCCTCTTCCGTTCCGCACCCACTTTCCTGTAACCACAAACTTCTGCTGAACACACTAACACTACATTTTTAAACCTACCCCATACCTCTTCGACCCCATTGCCTATGCTCTCATTAGCCCATCTATCCTCCAATAGCTGTTTATATCTTACCCTAACTGCCTCTTTTAGTTTATAAACCTTCACCTCTCTCTTCCCTGATGCTTCTATTCTCCTTGTATCCCATCTACCTTTTACTCTCAGTGTAGCTACAACTAGAAAGTGATCTGATATATCTGTGGCCCCCCTATAAACATGTACATCCTGAAGTCTACTCAACAGTCTTTTATCTACCAATACATAATCCAACAAACTACTGTCATTTCGCCTACATCATATCTTGTATACTTATTTATCCTCTTTTTCTTGAAATATGTATTACCTATAACTAAACCCCTTTCTGTACAAAGTTCAATCAAAGAGCTCCCATTATCATTTACACCTGGCACCCCAAACTTACCTACCACACCCTCTCTGAAATTTTCTCCTACTTTAGCATTCAGATCCCCTGCCACAATTACTCTCTCACTTGGTTCAAAGGCTCCTATACATTCACTTAACATCTCCCAAAATCTCTCTCCTCTGCATTCCTCTCTTCTCCAGGTGTATACACGCTTATTATGACCCACTTCTCGCATCCAACCTTTACTTTAATCCACATAATTCTTGAATTTACACATTCATATTCTCTTTTCTCCTTCCATAACTGATCATTCAACATTACTGCTACCCCTTCCTTTGTTCCAACTCTCTCAGATACTCCAGATTTAATCCCATTTATTTCCCCCCACCGAAACTCCCCTACCCCCTTCAGCTTTGTTTCGCTTAGGGCCAGGACATCCAACTTCTTTTCATTCATAACATCAGCAATCATCTGTTTCTTGTCATCCGCACTACATCCACGCACATTTAAGCATCCCAGTTTTATAAAGTTTTTCTTCTTCTCTTTTTTAGTAAATGTCTACAGGAGAAGGGGTTACTAGCCTATTGCTCCCGGCATTTTAGTCGCCCCATACGACACGCATGGCTTACGGAGGAAAGATTCTTTTCCACTTCCCCATGGACAATAGAAGAATTAAAGAGGAACAAGAGCTATTTAGAAAAAGGAGAAAAACCTAGATGTATGTATATATATATACATGTGCGTGTCTGTGAAGTGTGACCAAAGTGTAAGTAGGAGTAGCAAGATATCCCTGTTATCTAGCGTGTTTATGAGACAGAAAAAGAAACCAGCAATCCTACCATCATGCAAAACAGTTACAGGTTTCTGTTTCACAGTCATCTGGCAGGACGGTAGTACTTCCCTGGGTGGTTGCTGTCTACCAACCAATATATATATATATATATATATATATATATATATATATATATATATATATATATATATATATATATAAATATATATATATATACAAACAATTGCAAACGGGCGATCTTAATTATGCAAGACAATCCACGGGGATGGGGGGTGGAAATCTTTAGCTAAAGTACTTTTACACTTCTCAGTGCATCATCAGGAACTATGCAATGTTGCAAGAGAGCAACTAAAGCAGGGAGAGAGTTCTCAGAGTAGCGTAGCGTAGTGTGGATGTGTCACCGGCCACGGTTACCCTTAGCATGTGGTCAGGGGTCGGTGCCAACCCCTCTCTAACACCACATCCCTACTCCTGTGGGATAGGAGGGTTTCCGAGATGTTAAATATGAAATTATAAGATATCATAGGCAGCCCCTAGCTTTTTCTAGTTGTTTATAACAGGTCATGTGATTTGAGAAAATACGTTTCTCGTTGGGTAATATACCCCTGGATTGCTATTATTCTGTGTAACCTTTTTAAATAATATAACAAAGGAATAGAATGTGCTCTTTGTCCATTTAAATGTCCTGCTTTTGAGTACTCGAATGTTCTATCGAGGTACGCTGAAGTATCTCTTCCTAAATGTTGTTTAGTATTCTTCTCAGTGCCGGTTAACATCTTCTATGCCTTTCCGATAATATTTCTATGATCTAAATTTCTAATTTATGCTAGTACCCTTAGCCTCTGCTTACGTTTTCTCGTAATCTTGTGTGCTTGTCACTGTGGTACACTAACAGCTACACTGACGTGGTATGAAGTTTTGGTGCGTAGACACTGGTCGGGCGTCACCAATCCATCAACCTATCTGGCATAATGAACAATCCTGTGATATTGTATAGCACTGTTGTTTAAGATTGTGTACAATGGATTCTACAAATAGCTATCGAACTGATCAACCCATAATTTGAGTTATATACTGTATTCCTTTCATGTTTCAAGAGGCAAGATTCAATTATGTTTCTTTCCATGACAGAACTGTTTGGTACTATATTCTAGGCAGCATCCCATTCCGGTGGGTGATAACATGAACTAACATAGTTGAAGATAGCATTCGACTCCTGCCCTGTCCTGACTGATTATTTATGTTGGCCTATTCTGGTTTCCAGAAATTTACCTGCTTGACCAATATATGAGAGAGGGTATTCAGTACATGGGACCTTATAAACCCCACCAACTTTGTTGGAGGGTGTGTTTTTGATCAGTCTTTGTTTCACTGTCTCTGTGCTTTTGAAAGCAAGGTTCATATTGATCATGTAGGCAAACCAGATTCTCATTATATGGTAAAACTAATATATTTTTCTTGGCTATCACTTCCTGTAGAAAGTATTTCTTGCTGACATTAGTGTCATCTCGACAAAATTTCTAGGATATGTCAGTTTTGCGTCTATGTTGAATATCTTATTATTATTATTAAAGATTCGCCGGTAATTTTCCCGGCCCGGGCCTTTTCCAAGTGGTGGCCCAGCTTTGGCTCCCTCTTTAGGGAGTGTCTGAGACCTAAGTCTCCCATGGGAGGAGGTATAAGTACCTCTTCATCTTTGGGACCAACTGTCCCCTCTGGTCTGCCATCCCCGCCCCAGGGGAGCTAATGGGAATGACAGTGTTTTGAGCTGTAAGCTCGGGCTCAGGCACCTACCCTACCCTAGAAGGGTTAGGCATGGTGTCGATGTTGAATATCTTGGTGATTTCGTCCTCTAGGTACTCTGGACTGCAGATGCGTAATGCTCTCAGGAACACTGTGAGGAACACACTCTTTTTTACCCTGGTTTCGTGGTTGGAATAGTAGTGAATGTATGACGACACATTGGTGGACTTCCTATAAACTGTGAATTTGAATTTTCTATCGACACGATGGATTAAAATATCTAGGAACGGTAAAGTGTTATTTATTTCATTTACATGTAAAATTGTTCAAGAACTGATTTAAAATTTTCTCCTTTCTAAAATTCTCTCTCATACGTTCAAACAAATCTCTTTAATTTCTGTTAATGTAAAAATTAATATTTTTGTACCAAAAGAACCTCCATTAACCTTATTATAACAAGCGCAATTTAATTTAGAATAATGCAACTAAATATTTTTTTAGATAAGTTTACAATAATGTAATACTAAATAAACACAATGAAATATATTTTTTTTGTTAGGTTCACAATGATTTTTGCAAAAGTACTGCATGCACAAATTTTCGCTTGCCTTATTCGGCAAGAAGAGCATTGCTATTTAAGTCAAAATCGCAAGTTTTACCTATTCGGCACGACATATATATGTAATAGAATCAGAGTAAACAGGTAATATCACAATCACTGCTGAGTATTGTTGGCATTATGACCATACGGGAATCCGTGACAGGGAAGCGTAATAAATATCAACAAAGAAATCAATGTGAGGAGGTAGAACAGTAGTGAGAGTGTTGTCAGGAAGTGTCAGTACGGCTGCTGGAACAGTGCTGCTTACACCGCTCCACTTCCTAGTCATGTTACTGTACCAGTGAGTCTGGATAACAGTTTGTACATTGTACCCTGTTAATAACTAGCAGTATGTAGTAATAATTGAGTATGAATCTATTTTATCAAAGCATTTTATATATATATATATATATATATATATATATATATATATATATATATATATATATATATATATATATATATATATATATATATATATATATATATATATATATATATATATATATATATATATATATATATATATATATATATATATATATATATATATATATATATAATGTCGTACCGAATAGGTAAACCTTGCATGTTGGCTTAGATAGTAACGCTCTTCTTGCCGAATAAGACAAGTGGAAATCTGTGTATGAAATAATTTCTTAAAAATCATTCTGAAGCTTGAAAAAAAAGATATTTCAGTTTGTTTATTATCAGTTTGTTTATTATTAAATTATTGTATACTTATCTAAAATATATTTAGTTGGATTAGGCTAAATTATATTCCGCTTGTTATAATAAGGTTAGGTAGTTTTTTGGTACCGAATTATTAATTTTTTCATTAACATATAAAAAATATATATATCTATAAATGTATAAGAGAAAATTTTAGAAATTACTCAATTTTAAATAAATTCTTGTTAACTGACCAATTTTAGCTATTCGCCACGATATATATATATATATATACATATATATATATATATATATATATATATATATATATATATATATATATATATATATATATATATATATGCACATATATATATACATACTTTTGCATTTAATTTATCTTCCATAGTAATATGCAAATTTTTGTTTCTAATAAATTTATAATAAAACTTAAAAAATCTTTGAGGGCAATTGGGAATATTTAGAATTTTCATAATTGTAAACCATCAATATAATTATATTAATTTCATCAATGGATAAATCAGAGGAATTTTCTAAGCCCCGAAAGTTATTTGCAATGTTCAAACTATGCAGGTTATTATTTTTTTTTTTAAGTTGCAAAATTTACACGGAAACCTAGAGCAGCTGTTATATTTTTATCTTATATTTCATCTTACAAGTTAATAACGAAGTTATTAGCATCCTTTTCTTCGTAGATTGTTTTTAAGTTCATTACAAATTCTTATAAGTTTATTATAACAATGATCCAACATACTGTGTTTCCATTCTGATCGAATAACCTGATTAAAGGAGTATTTGTTGTTTCTCAATATTCTGAAAGCCTTCTCTTCCATTTTACTAATTTCTCTATTTTTCTGAAGAACAATTCTCATAAAATCATCAAAAGTTCGATCTCTCATATCAAGGAGTTTATGTGGCAACGAAGATTTGGGCAAAACTTGTTTTTTTCAGTTTTTTTTTTTAAATTAAGTCGAATTTTAAGCGTATGTGAGCTGATTATTACAGAGGAAGACTGAGAAACACAAGAAATAAAATCAGAGAAGCTTACCGAGATTATTCTGAAGAGTCGTGTAGTATCTGTTGATGCAATACGATCTCAGTAAACAGGTGATATCACAATATGCAAAACATCCTCTGTGAAAAAAATAGTAAAATTCCAAGCGCTTTCGTGATTTCACACATTATCAAGGAACTATTAAAATGAAAGATCAACAGGAAGGCACATAAGGACGAGACTACAACACCTGACATTTTATGATGATGTAGGTAGATGGTCAAAGATTTCTGAAACACCTTGTATTCAACTCAATCATTAAGAATTTAACTAGCATATTGTATCTTAAATTCTTCCCAAATTTTAATAATTATAAATGAATCCAACCTGTATAGACCAAAAGCAATATTCGTATTACTTTCAAAACTATTTTTTTCATGAAACTTGATTCTATTAGAGTCCTCTTAACCATGGACTTGCTAGATACAACTTTCTCAACCTTTTGAAAATCAACTGGATCGTCAAAATCACTCGCATGATTAAACAGAGCATTAGAATCTTGTCTACTTCTATTGCTATTTTATGTTGTTTTAATTTTGGTTCAAGACTTTAACCAGTTTGACCATCATAAACTATCACATATTTTTACAAGGAATCTTGTAAACACAGCCATCGGTATTTCTGGGGGAATTTTTCATCATTTTTTTTTACTGTTTCAAGATTTTTAAAAACAACTTTGATATTAAAATTCTCAAGTAGAGAAGCCGTTTTCATAAGAAAAACAACAACAACAGCAACAACATATTTTTAGTTGAAAAAAGTTGGTTGTCTCTTTTTAAATTGTAAAATGTATTTCGAGATTTCTTCATCTATTTATTCTGGGTTGCAAATAAGCAAAGTTCTCAAAAAGACTGATGCTAATACAGATAGTTTAACTTTATCTTGGTGTGAAGAATAATAGTGAACACAGGAACAGTTATTTGTTGGTTTTCTTTTAAACACAATTATGGTTTCCCTTAATAATTAAAACTATCTAGAAAAGGCAATGAGCTATTTTGTTCAAAATCAACAGTAAATTTATGGAATGATCTCGATTATTTAATTTAACAAGAAAATGGTTTATATCTATATTATTAGGCATAAGACAAAGTATCAGCGCAGATCTGTATCATTTAGCTCGACTGGGAAGGATTTTGCTAATCAATCTTGATTCTATATATATATATATATATATATATATATATATATATATATATATATATATATATATATATATATATATATATATATATATATATGCTATAAGATCACAGTAAACAGGTGATGTCAGAATATGCAAAACAACCACTGTGAAAGAATAGAGAAATTCCAAGCACTTTCGTGACTACTCACATTATCAAGGAACAATAAAAGTAATGCATCAGAGGAAGGCATATAAAGGGTCTAGACCACACCTCACTATCACATCCACAACAAAGCAATACCTGATGCGCAACCCATAAGAAAGAGAATACTGCATCAGGCCTGCTGGCCAAACTAGACAGGTCCTTCATACAACCCAACTATTCTACCCAAGAATTAAGAATTTTAAAATTTATTATTTGTCCGAGAACCTTAGTGTTTTTAAGGCGTGCAATAAATGCTAGCAGTAATCAGTGATAGCGACAACGTCAGTGAACAATCCTACGAGTGATAACTAAAGTTATTAGATAAAAAATGTCGAGAGGAATCCTAAAATCATTAATATTTCAAAGTGCCAAGCTGTTAGGGGCCTAGTAGGCACCTGTTGCCACACAAATTCAAATATACAAAGATCACAGCAGGTGTGGAAGCGGTTGTTCAAGAATTACGAGAGATTGGTTAACAAGTGGGGCACCATACAGTGAGAGTGAAAAAGTTAATAAGCAAAAAGAGAAAGGAAAAATAATATATATAACAAGGGAAGGTGGCAGGAGTAGGCCTGCTGAAGCAGTGATGTCACAACAGTTGTGTGCCATTATACATATTAAGTGTAACCACCAAATGTGAAGTGTATTCTATCATAAGTGTAAAATTAAATGACTTGAAGAATGCATGATGTATGATGTTATAAACATCACTTGTGAAGGATTTTCAAAATAGTGATAAAAGGCCTATGTACGACGACTATGTCATCAGCATCTGGCAACTTGTCATCACGCCGCTGCCAGCGCAAATATTGCTCACCTATTGAGGTTGCATGTTGTCAGTTTCTGGTCTCTGCATCACTGTTATATACTGGTCACTCTCTCCTGCAAGCTGTTACCAGAATTAGAGTAGAAATAGCATAGATAAGGTGAAGATAGGGTTGACGAGAGTGTGAGGAGTAAAAGGGTCTAGCAAGGAATAACGTCAGACACTTGTTGAAGATGAGACAAGCTAAATTTTACAACCTAGTTACTTTCTGCATTTTATAAGTAGAATTGATAAGTGTTAGAATTACTGTTGGTAAGTTTTAGAATTACTAGTATTACTACTGGCATTTATTAGCAGTATGAATACTTAGAAATGGGACACACACACACACACACACACACACACACACACACACACACACACACACACACACACACACACACACACACACGCAGCAAAGAGGCGGGGCCAGGAGCTGTGAATCGACCCCTGCAACCACAAATAGGTGAGTACAAATAGGTGAGTACACACAGGAACAAGCAGTCAGGCACTTGTAAAAGCTGTAGTACACACACACACAGGATTTCACACCTTCCTGTAAACTGAGCTGATAACACTCCCTCTAACATTCCACTATCCATTACTCCCCTCTCTTTCTCTCTCTCTCTCTCTCTACCTACCTATCTCTCTATCTCTCTCTCTCTCTCTACCTATCTCTCTACCTCTTTCTCTCTACCTATCTCTCTCTCTGCCTATCTCTCTCTTTACCTATCTCTCTCTCTCCCCTCTCCCATCTCTCCTCATCTCCCATCTCTCCCCCTCTATAATCTCTCCCCCTCTAACATCTCTCCCCTCTCCCATTTCCCATCTCTCTCTCCCCTCCTCCAATCTCTCTCCACCCCTCTCTATCTTCCATCTCTCCCCTCTCTCCCCCTTCTCCCCTGCCTCTCCCCCTCTCTCTCCCCTCTCTTTGCCCCCTCTCTCTTCTCTCTCGCTATCTATCTATCTCGCTCTCTCTCTCTCCCCTTTTCCCTTCTCACTCTTCCCCTCTCTCCTTCTACCTTTCTCTTCTCTCTTTTTCCCTCTCTTTCTCTCGCTCTCTCCCTCCCCCCTCTTCCCTTCTCGCTCTCCCCCTCTCTCTCTCTCCCTCCTACCTTTCCCTTCTCTCTTTTTCCCTCTCTTTCTCTCTCTCACACACTCTTTTCTCTTTCAAAAAAAAAAAGGAAAAAAATGGTGGGGACTCGAAGGAACCAGGGATCAGATGAGCAGGGTTCTGGTAAGGTGGAGTGGATGGAAGAGCAGTGGAAAGGGATGGAAGAAGAGTGGGAGAGAAAATTAGCAGAGCTTTCTGAAAAAATGGAGAGGGAGCTTTCAGTGAAATTAGAAAAGAGGTTGGAGAAGGAAAAGAAAAATTTGGAGGTAGAAGTTGAAACTGCAGTAGCCAGGATAAGAGTCCTAGAAGATGAGGCAAACAGGCTGAAGTGAGTTACAGGGGCAGGGGAAATATTCATATTATTGTCAAAACTGCTTTTTTATGAAACAAGATTCAATTATATTCCTGTCGACCATGGACTTGCTTGATACTACTTTCTCAACTTTTTGGAAATCAATTGGATGGTTAAAATCTCTTACATGAATAAATAGAGCATTGGAATCTTGTCCAGTTCTAATGCTATATTTATGTTGTTTTAATCTTAGTTCGAGATTTTTACCAGTTTGACCATAATAAACTTTATCGCAAATTTTACAAGGAATCTTATAGACACATCCATCAGCATTTTGGGGGGAATTCTTAATCAAAAGTTTTTTTACTGTATCAAGATTTTTTAATACAACTTTAATATTAAAAGTCTTAAGAAGAGAAGGCATATCAACCAAGTTTTCATGGTAAGGGAGAACCAACATATTTTTAGTTGAATAAGGCTGGTTGCCCCTTTTTGGATTATAAAAAGTGTTTCTAGCAACTTTAAAAGATTTATCAATTACATTTCTTGGGTATTTTAAATCATTACCTATTTCATAAATTTTGGATATTTCCTCATCTATGAACTCAGGACTACAAATTCGTAAAGCTCTCAAAAACATTGATGAGAAAACAGACAGTTTGACTCTATCTTGATGCGAGGAATAATAGTGGACATAGGAACAGTTATTTGTAGGTTTTCTGTAAATTTTAAATTTGAATTCATTATTACCCTTAATAATTAAAACATCTAGAAAAGGCAATGAGTTATTTTCTTCAAACTCAACAGTAAAGTTTATAGAATGGGCTAAGCTATTTAATTTTCCAAGAAAATGGTGTATATCTACATTTTTGGGCATAAGACACAAAATATCATCAACATATCTGAACCATTTAGCTCTATTAGGGAGGATTGTGTTAAGCAACCTTGTTTCAAAAAATTCCATGTATAGGTTACTAAGAACAGGTGAAAGAGGATTTCCCATTGCCATACCAAACTTCTGAGTGTGAAACTTATCATTAAATACAAATTTTGCATCAACAATGCAAAGTTTAATAAGTTTAATGATAGTAGGAACTGACAATGGTAAATCATAGTTAACGAGTTCTTCAGATAAGAAACTTAATAAATCATCAACAGGAACTTTCGTAAACAAGGAAGTAACATCAAAACTAACCATGTTAAAATCATTTAAGTCAGTCAAGGAGCTTAATTTATCAACCAAGTCTATGTTGTTTTTAACATTAAAGTTAGAAATTTTGCCAACAATAGGGCTCAAAATATCAACAAGCCATTTGGATAATTTATATGAAACTGACCCTATGGAGCTAATAATTGGTCTGACTGGATTCCCTGGTTTGTGTGTTTTTATTAGTCAATACATGTAAGGTAAAGATGGATTAGTGGAAGTAAATTGTTTGACTAATTCATCTTTGCCTTTCAGTAGAAGTTTTATTGTTTTATTGAAATTGCTGTTAACGGTTTCTAGGGGATTTTTCCTAAGTTTACGAATTTGTAGTCCTGAGTTCATAGATGAGGAAATATCCAAAATTTATGAAATAGGTAATGATTTAAAATACCCAAGAAATGTAATTGATAAATCTTTTAAAGTTGCTAGAAACACTTTTTATAATCCAAAAAGGGGCAACCAGCCTTATTCAACTAAAAATATGTTGGTTCTCCCTTACCATGAAAACTTGGTTGATATGCCTTCTCTTCTTAAGACTTTTAATATTAAAGTTGTATTAAAAAATCTTGATACAGTAAAAAAACTTTTGATTAAGAATTCCCCCCAAAATGCTGATGGATGTGTCTATAAGATTCCTTGTAAAATTTGCGATAAAGTTTATTACGGTCAAACTGGTAAAAATCTCGAACTAAGATTAAAACAACATAAATATAGCATTAGAACTGGACAAGATTCCAATGCTCTATTTATTCATGTAAGAGATTTTAACCATCCAATTGATTTTCAAAAAGTTGAGAAAGTAGTATCAAGCAAGTCCATGGTCGACAGGAATATAATTGAATCTTGTTTCATAAAAAGCAGTTTTGACAATAATATGAATATTTCCTTTGGTTTATATAAATTAGATCCATTTATAATTAATAGAATTTGGGAAGAATTTAATAATACACTGGACAAATAAATAGCTTGGGGGTGAGTTTTGCAAAGGACCTATCCAAGTTGGCTCGCCGCGCGTCACGTGTTTAACCGTTGTGGGATCTGATAGTGAGGTGCTGGCCGGACCCCTTATATAGCTTCCTTGGATGCTTCACTTTCATAGTTCCTTGATAATGTGAGTAGTCACGAAAGCGCTTGGAATTTCTCTATTCTTTCAGAGTGGTTGTTTTGCATATTTTGAAATCACCTGTTTACTGTGATCTTATTGCATATATATATATATATATATATATATATATATATATATATATATATATATATATATATATATATATATATATATATAATGTCGTACCGAATAGGTAAACCTTGCATCTTGGCTTAGATAGTAACGCTCTTCTTTCCGAATAAGACAAGTGGAAATCTGTGTGAAATAATTTCTTAAAAATCATTCTGAAGCTTGAAAAAAAAGATATTTCAGTTTGTTTATTATCAGTTTGTTTATTATTAAATTATTGTATACTTATCTAAAATATATTTAGTTGGATTAGGCTAAATTATATTCCGCTTGTTATAATAAGGTTAGGTAGATTTTTGGTACCGAATTATTAATTTTTTCATTAACATATAAAAAATATATATATCTATAAATGTATAAGAGAAAATTTTAGAAATTACTCAATTTTAAATAAATTCTTGTTAACTGAACAATTTTAGCTATTCGCCACGATATATATATATATATATATATATATATATATATATATATATATATATATATATATATATATATAAATATATATATATATATATATATATATATATATATATATATATATATATATATATATATATATATATATATATATATATATATATATATATATATATACATACTTTTGCATTTAATTTATCTTCCATAGTAATATGCAAATTTTTGTTTCTAATAAATTTATAATAAAACTTAAAAAATCTTTGAGGGCAATTGGGAATATTTAGAATTTTCATAATTGTAAACCATCACTATAATTATATTAATTTCATCAATGGATAAATCAGAGGAATTTTCTAAGCCCCGAAAGTTATTTGCAATGTTCAAATTATGCAGGTTATTATTTTTTTTTTTTTAAGTTGCAGAATTTACACGGAAACCTAGAGCAGCGGTTGTATTTTTATCTCATATTTCATCTTATATGTTAATAACAAAGTTATTAGCATAGTTTGTTCAATTACTTGTCTAATTTTCTTCGTAGATTGTTTTTAAGTTCATTACAAATTCTTATAAGTTTATTATAACAATGATCCAACATACTGTGTTTCCATTCTGATCGAATAACCTGATTAAAGGAGTATTTGTTGTTTCTCAATATTTTGAAAGCCTTCTCTTCCATTTTACTAATTTCTCTATTTTTCTGAAGAACAATTCTCATAAAATCATCAAAAGTTCGATCTCTCATATCAAGGAGTTTATGTGGCAACAAAGATTTGGGCAAAACTTGTTTTTTTTCAGTTTTTTTTTTTAAATTAGGTCGAATTTTAAGCGTATGTGAGTTGATTATTAGAGAGGAAAACTGGGAAACACAAGAAATAAAATCAGAGAAGCTTACCGAGATTATTCTGAAGAGTCGTGTGGTATCTGTTGATGCAATACGATCTCAGTAAACAGGTGATATCACAATATGCAAAACATCCTCTGTGAAAAAAAATAGTAAAATTCCAAGCGCTTTCGTGATTTCACACATTATCAAGGAACTATTAAAATGAAAGATCAACAGGAAGGCACATAAGGACGAGACTACAACACCTGACATTTTATGATGATGTAGGTAGATGGTCAAAGATTTCTGAAACAGCTTGTATTCAACTCAATCATTAAGAATTTAACTAGCATATTGTATCTTAAATTCTTCCCAAATTTTAATAATTATAAATGAATCCAACCTGTATAGACCAAAAGCAATATTCGTATTACTTTCAAAACTATTTTTTTCATGAAACTTGATTCTATTAGAGTCCTCTTAACCATGGACTTGCTAGATACAACTTTCTCAACCTTTTGAAAATCAACTGGATCGTCAAAATCACTCGCATGATTAAACAGAGCATTAGAATCTTGTCTACTTCTATTGCTATTTTATGTTGTTTTAATTTTGGTTCAAGACTTTAACCAGTTTGACCATCATAAACTATCACATATTTTTACAAGGAATCTTGTAGACACAGCCATCGGTATTTCTGGGGGAATTTTTCATCATTTTTTTTTTACTGTTTCAAGATTTTTAAAAACAACTTTGATATTAAAATTCTCAAGTAGAGAAGCCATTTTCATAAGAAAAAAAACAACAACAGCAACAACATATTTTTAGTTGAAAAAAGTTGGTTGTCTCTTTTTAAATTGTAAAATGTATTTCGAGATTTCTTCATCTATTTATTCTGGGTTGCAAATAAGCAAAGTTCTCAAAAAGACTGATGCTAATACAGATAGTTTAACTTTATCTTGGTGTGAAGAATAATAGTGAACACAGGAACAGTTATTTGTTGGTTTTCTTTTAAACACAATTATGGTTTCCCTTAATAATTAAAACTATCTAGAAAAGGCAATGAGCTATTTTGTTCAAAATCAACAGTAAATTTATGGAATGATCTCGATTATTTAATTTAACAAGAAAATGGTTTATATCTATATTATTAGGCATAAGACAAAGTATCAGCGCAGATCTGTATCATTTAGCTCGACTGGGAAGGATTTTGCTAATCAATCTTGATTCTATATGTGTATATATATATATATATATATATATATATATATATATATATATATATATATATATATATATATATATATATATATATATATATATATATATATATGCAATAAGATCACAGTAAACAGGTGATGTCAGAATATGCAAAACAACCACTGTGAAAGAATAGAGAAATTCCATGCACTTTCGTGACTACTCACATTATCAAGGAACAATGAAAGTAATGCATCAGAGGAAGGCATATAAAGGGTCTAGACCACGCCTCACTATCACATCCACAACAAAGCAATACCTGATGCGCAACCCATAAGAAAGAGAACACTGCATCAGGCCTGCTGGCCAAACTAGACAGGTCCTTCATACAACCCAACTATTCTACCCAAGAATTAAGAATTTTAAAATTTATTATTTGTCCGAGAACCTTAGTGTTTTTAAGGCGTGTAGTAAATGCTAGCAGTAATCAGTGATAGTGACAACGTCAGTGAACAATCCTACGAGTGATAACTAAAGTTATTAGATAAAAAAAGTCGAGAGGAATCCTAAAATCATTAATATTTCAAAGTGCCAAGCTGTTAGGGGCCTAGTAGGCACCTGTTGCCACACAGATTCAAATATACAAAGATCAAAGCAAGTGTGGAAGCGGTTGTTCAAGAATTACGAGAGATTTGTTAACAAGTGAAATGTGGGGCACCATACAGTGAGAGTGAAAAAGTTAATAAGCAAAAAGAGAAAGGAAAAATAATATATATAACAAGGGAAGATGGCAGGAGTAGGCCTGCTGAAGCAGTGATGTCACAACAGCTGTGTGCCATTATACATATTATGTGTAACCACCAAATGTGAAGTGTATTCTATCATAAGTGTAAAATTAAATGACTTGAAGAATGCATGATGTATGATGTTACAAACATCACTTGTGAAGGATTTTCAAAATAGTGATAAAAGGCCTATGTACGACGACTATGACATCAGCATCTGGCAACTTGTCATCACGCCGCTGCCAGCGCAAGTATTGCTCACCTATTGAGAGTGCATGTTGTCAGTTTCTGGTCTCTGCATCACTGTTAGATACTGGTCACTCTCTCCTGCAAGCTGTTACCAGAATTAGAGTAGAAATAGCATAGATAAGGTGAAGATAGGGTTGACGAGAGTGTGAGGAGTAAAGGGGTCTAGCAAGGAATAACGTCAGACACTTGTTGAAGATGAGACAAGCTAAATTTTACAACCTAGTTACTTTCTGCATTTTATAAGTAGAATTGATAAGTGTTAGAATTACTGTTGGTAAGTTTTAGAATTACTGGTATTACTACTGGCATTTATTAGCAGTATGAATACTTAGAAATGGGGCACACACACACACACACACACACACACAGTCAGTCAGAAGACGTGGGTCACAAGGCTCCGAGATCTTTAGTAGTTTTTAAGGCGTGCAACAACTGCTAGCAGTAATCAGCGGTAGTGACAACGTCAGTGAACAATCCTACGAGTGATAACCAGAGTTATTAGTTAAAAAAAGTCGAGAGGAAGCCTGAAATCTTTAATATTTCAAAGTGTCAAACCGTTAGTGGATAGTAGGCTTCTGTTGCTACACAGATTCAAATATACAAAGATTCAAGTGAGTGTGGAAGCGGGTGTTCAAGAATTTCGAGAGATTGGATAACAAGTGAAATGTGGGGCACCATACAGTGAGAGTGAAAAAATTAATAAGCAAAAGTAGAAAGGAAAAATATAATATATAACAAGGGAAGGTGGCATTAGGCCTGCTGAAACAGTGACGTCACAACAGTTGTGTGACATTGTGACATTGTGTGATATTGTATAGCACTGTTGTTTAAGATTGTGTACAATGGATTCTACAAATAGCTATCGAACTGATCAACCCATAATTTGAGTTATATACTGTATTCCTTTCATGTTTCAAGAGGCAAGATTCAATTATGTTTCTTTCCATGACAGAACTGTTTGGTACTATATTCTAGGCAGCATCCCATTCCGGGGGGTGATAACATGAACTAACATAGTTGAAGATAGCATTCGACTCCTGCCCTGTCCTGATTGATTATTTATGTTGGCCTATTCTGGTTTCCAGAAATTTACCTGCTTGACCAATATATGAGAGAGGGTATTCAGTACATGGGACCTTATAAACCCCACCAACTTTGTTGGAGGGTGTGTTTTTGATCAGTCTTTGTTTCACTGTCTCTGTGCTTTTGAAAGCAAGGGTCATATTGATCATGTAGGCAAACCAGATTCTCATTATATGGTAAAACTAATATATTTTTCTTGGCTATCACTTCCTGTAGAAAGTATTTCTTGCTGACATTAGTGTCATCTCGACAAAATTCCTAGGATATCTCAGTTTTGCGTCTATGTTGAATATCTTATTATTATTATTAAAGATTCGCCGGTAATTTTCCCGGCCCGGGCCTTTTCCAAGTGGTGGCCCAGCTTTGGCTCCCTCTTTAGGGAGTGTCTGAAACCTAAGTCTCCCATGGGAGGAGGTATAAGTACCTCTTCATCTTTGGGACCAACTGTCCCCTCTGGTCTGCCATCCCCGCCCCAGGGGAGCTAATGGGAATGACAGTGTTTTGAGCTGTAAGCTCGGGCTCAGGCACCTACCCTACCCTAGAAGGGTTAGGCATGGTGTCGATGTTGAATATCTTGGTGATTTCGTCCTCTAGGTACTCTGGACTGCAGATGCGTAATGCTCTCAGGAACACTGTGAGGAACACACTCTTTTTTACCCTGGTTTCGTGGTTGGAATAGTAGTGAATGTATGACGACACATTGGTGGACTTCCTATAAACTGTGAATTTGAATTTTCTATCGACACAATGGATTGAAATATCTAGGAACGGTAAAGTGTTATTTATTTCATTTACATGTAAAATTGTTCAAGAACTCATTTAAAATTTTCTCCTTTCTAAAATTCTCTCTCATACGTTCAAACAAATCTCTTTAATTTCTGTTAATGTAAAAATTAATATTTTTGTACCAAAAGAACCTCCCTTAACCTTATTATAACAAGCGCAATTTAATTTAGAATAATGCAACTAAATATTTTTTTAGATAAGTTTACTATAATGTAATACTAAATAAACACAATGAAATATATTTTTTTGTTAGGTTCACAATGATTTTTGCAAAAGTACTGCATGCACAAATTTTCGCTTGCCTTATTCGGCAAGAAGAGCATTGCTATTTAAGTCAAAATCGCAAGTTTTACCTATTCGGCACGACATATATATGTAATAGAATCAGAGCAAACAGGTAATATCACAATCACTGCTGAGTATTGTTGGCATTATGACCATACGGGAATCTGTGACAGGGAAGCGTAATAAATATCAACAAAGAAATCAATGTGAGGAGGTAGAACAGTAGTGAGAGTGTTGTCAGGAAGTGTCAGTACGGCTGCTGGAACAGTGCTGCTTACACCGCTCCACTTCCTAGTCATGTTACTGTACCAGTGAGTCTGGATAACAGTTTGTACATTGTACCCTGTTAATAACTAGCAGTATGTAGTAATAATTGAGTATGAATCTATTTTATCAAAGCATTTTATATATATATATATATATATATATATATATATATATATATATATATATATATATATATATATATATATATATATATATAATGTCGTACCGAATAGGTGAACCTTGCATCTTGGCTTAGATAGTAACGCTCTTCTTGCCGAATAAGACAAGTGGAAATCTGTGTATGAAATAATTTCTTAAAAATCATTCTGAAGCTTGAAAAAAAAGATATTTCAGTTTGTTTATTATCAGTTTGTTTATTATTAAATTATTGTATACTTATCTTAAATATATTTAGTTGGATTAGGCTAAATTATATTCCGCTTGTTATAATAAGGTTAGGTAGTTTTTTGGTACCGAATTATTAATTTTTTCATTAACATATAAAAAATATATATATCTATAAATGCATAAGAGAAAATTTTAGAAATTACTCAATTTTAAATAAATTCTTGTTAACTGACCAATTTTAGCTATTCGCCACGATATATATATATATATATATATATATATATATATATATATATATATATATATATATATATATATATATACATACTTTTGCATTTAATTTATCTTCCATAGTAATATGCAAATTTTTGTTTCTAATAAATTTATAATAAAACTTAAAAAATCTTTGAGGGCAATTGGGAATATTTAGAATTTTCATAATTGTAAACCATCACTATAATTATATTAATTTCATCAATGGATAAATCAGAGGAATTTTCTTAGCCCCGAAAGTTATTTGCAATGTTCAAACTATGCAGGTTATTATTTTTTTTTTTAAGTTGCAAAATTTACACGGAAACCTAGAGCAGCGGTTGTATTTTTATCTCATATTTCATCTTATATGTTAATAACAAAGTTATTAGCATAGTTTGTTCAATTACTTGTCTAATTTTCTTCGTAGATTGTTTTTAAGTTCATTACAAATTCTTATAAGTTTATTATAACAATGATCCAACATACTGTGTTTCCATTCTGATCGAATAACCTGATTAAAGGAGTATTTGTTGTTTCTCAATATTTTGAAAGCCTTCTCTTCCATTTTACTAATTTCTCTATTTTTCTGAAGAACAATTTTCATAAAATCATCAAAATTTCGATCTCTCATATCAAGGAGTTTATGTGGCAACAAAGATTTGGGCAAAACTTGTTTTTTTCAGTTTTTTTTTTAAATTAGGTCGAATTTTAAACGTATGTGAGCTGATTATTACAGAGGAAGACTGGGAAACACAAGAAATAAAATCAGAGAAGCTTACCGAGATTATTCTGAAGAGTCGTGTAGTATCTGTTGATGCAGTACGATCTCAGTAAACAGGTGATATCACAATATGCAAAACATCCTCTGTGAAAAAAAATAGTAAAATTCCAAGCGCTTTCGTGATTTCACACATTATCAAGGAACTATTAAAATGAAAGATCAACAGGAAGACATATAAGGACGAGACTACAACACCTGACATTTTATGATGATGTAGGTAGATGGTCAAAGATTTCTGAAACAGCTTGTATTCAACTCAATCATTAAGAATTTAACTAGCATATTGTATCTTAAATTCTTCCCAAATTTTATTAATTATAAATGAATCCAACCTGTATAGACCAAAAGCAATATTCGTATTACTTTCAAAACTATTTTTTTCATGAAACTTGATTCTATTAGAGTCCTCTTAACCATGGACTTGCTAGATACAACTTTCTCAACCTTTTGAAAATCAACTGGATCGTCAAAATCAATCGCATGATTAAACAGAGCATTAGAATCTTGTCTACTTCTATTGCTATTTTATGTTGTTTTAATTTTGGTTCAAGACTTTAACCAGTTTGACCATCATAAACTATCACATATTTTTACAAGGAATCTTGTAAACACAGCCATCGGTATTTCTGGGGGAATTTTTCATCATTTTTTTTACTGTTTCAAGATTTTTAAAAACAACTTTGATATTAAAATTCTCAAGTAGAGAAGCCGTTTTCATAAGAAAAACAACAACAACAGCAACAACATATTTTTAGTTGAAAAAAGTTGGTTGTCTCTTTTTAAATTGTAAAATGTATTTCGAGATTTCTTCATCTATTTATTCTGGGTTGCAAATAAGCAAAGTTCTCAAAAAGACTGATGCTAATACAGATAGTTTAACTTTATCTTGGTGTGAAGAATAATAGTGAACACAGGAACAGTTATTTGTTGGTTTTCTTTTAAACACAATTATGGTTTCCCTTAATAATTAAAACTATCTAGAAAAGGCAATGAGCTATTTTGTTCAAAATCAACAGTAAATTTATGGAATGATCTCGATTATTTAATTTAACAAGAAAATGGTTTATATCTATATTATTAGGCATAAGGCAAAGTATCAGCGCAGATCTGTATCATTTAGCTCGACTGGGAAGGATTTTGCTAATCAATCTTGATTCTATATTATATATATATATATATATATATATATATATATATATATATATATATATATATATATATATATATATATATATATATATATATGCAATAAGATCACAGTAAACAGGTGATGTCAGAATATGCAAAACAACCACTGTGAAAGAATAGAGAAATTCCAAGCACTTTCGTGACTACTCACATTATCAAGGAACAATGAAAGTAATGCATCAGAGGAAGGCATATAAAGGTCTAGACCACACCTCACTATCACATCCACAACAAAGCAATACCTGATGTGCAACCCATAAGAAAGAGAATACTGCATCAGGCCTGCTGGCCAAACTAGACAGGTCCTTCATACAACCCAACTATTCTACCCAAGAATTAAGAATTTTAAAATTTATTATTTGTCCGAGAACCTTAGTGTTTTTAAGGCGTGCAGTAAATGCTAGCAGTAATCAGTGATAGTGACAACGTCAGTAAACAATCCTACGAGTGATAACTAAAGTTATTAGATAAAAAAAAGTCGAGAGGAAGCCTAAAATCATTAATATTTCAAAGTGCCAAACTGTTAGGGGCCTAGTAGGCACCTGTTGCCACACAGATTCAAATATACAAAGATCAAAGCAAGTGTGGAAGCGGTTGTTCAAGAATTACGAGAGATTGGTTAACAAGTGAAATGTGGGACACCATACAGTGAGAGTGAAAAAGTTAATAAACAAAAAGAGAAAGGAAAAATAATATATATAACAAGGGAAGGTGGCAGGAGTAGGCCTGCTGAAGCAGTGATGTCACAACAGTTGTGTGCCATTATACATATTAAGTGTAACCACCAAACGTGAAGTGTATTCTATCATAAGTGAAAAATGAAATGACTTGATGAATGCATGATGTATGATGTTATAAACATCACTTGTGAAGGATTTTCAAAATAGTGATAAAAGGCCTATGTACGACGACTATGTCATCAGCATCTGGCAACTTGTCATCACGCCGCTGCCAGCGCAAGTATTGCTCACCTATTGAGGTTGCATGTTGTCAGTTTCTGGTCTCTGCATCACTGTTAGATACTGGTCACTCTCTCCTGCAAGCTTTTACCAGAATTAGAGTAGAAATAGCATAGATAAGGTGAAGACAGGGTTGACGAGAGTGTGAGGAGTAAAGGGGTCTAGCAAGGAATAACGTCAGACACTTTTTGAAGATGAGACAAGCTAAATTTTACAACCTAGTTACTTTCTGCATTTTATAAGTAGAATTGATAAGTGTTAGAATTACTTTTGGTAAGTTTTAGAATTACTAGTATTACTACTGGTGGTTAACGCTCTCGCTTCACACGGTGAGGGCCTGGGTTCGATTCCCAGCCAGAGTAGAAACATTGGACGTGTTTCTTTCCACCTGTTGTCTATGTTCCCCATCAGTAAAATGGGTACCTGGGTGTTAGTCGACTGGTGTGGGTCGCATCCTGGGACACTGACCTAAGGAGGCCTGGTCACAGACCGGGCCGCGGGGGCGTTGACCCCCGGAACTCTCTCCAGATAAACACACACACACACACACACACACACACACACACACACACACACACACACACACACACACACACACACACACACACACACACACACACACACACACACACGCAGCAAAGAGGCGGGGCCAGGAGCTGTGAATCGACCCCTGCAACCACAAATAGGTGAGTACAAATAGGTGAGTACACACAGGAACAAGCAGTCAGGCACTTGTAAAAGCTGTAGTACACACACACACAGGATTTCACACCTTCCTGTAAATTGAGCTGATAACACTCCCTCTAACATTCCACTATCCATTACCCCCCTCTCTTTCTCTCTCTCTCTCTACCTACCTATCTCTCTATCTCTCTCTCTCTCTCTACCTATCTCTCTACCTCTTTCTCTCTACCTATCTCTCTCTCTGCCTATCTCTCTCTTTACCTATCTCTCTCTCTCCCCTCTCCCATCTCTCATCTCCCATCTCTCCCCATCTCCCATCTCTCCCCCTCTATAATCTCTCCCCCTCTAACATCTCTCCCCTCTCCTATTTCCCATCTCTCTCTCCCCTCCTCCAATCTCTCTCCACCCCTCTCTATCTTCCATCTCTCCCCTCTCTCCCCCTTCTCCCCTGCCTCTCCCCCTCTCTCTCCCCTCTCTTTGCCCCCTCTTTCTTCTCTCTCGCTATCTATCTTGCTCTCTCTCTCTCCCCTTTTCCCTTCTCACTCTTCCCCTCTCTCCTTCTACCTTTCTCTTCTCTCTTTTTCCCTCTCTTTCTCTCGCTCTCTCCCTCCCCCCTCTTCCCTTCTCGCTCTCCCCCTCTCTCTCTCTCCCTCCTACCTTTCCCTTCTCTCTTTTTCCCTCTCTTTCTCTCTCTCTCTCACACACTCTTTTCTCTTTCAAAAAAAAAAAAAAAGGAAAAAAATGGTGGGGACTCGAAGGAACCAGGGATCAGATGAGAAGGGTTCTGGTAAGGTGGAGTGGATGGAAGAGCAGTGGAAAGGGATGGAACAAGAGTGGGAGAGAAAATTAGCAGAGCTTTCTGAAAAAATGGAGAGGGAGCTATCAGTGAAATTAGAAAAGAGGTTGGAGAAGGAAAAGAAAAATTTGGAGGCACAAGTTGAAACTGCAGTAGCCAGGATAAGAGTCCTAGAAGATGAGGCAAACAGGCTGAAGTGAGTTACAGGGGCACTGACCAGAGAAGACGCAGCATATGAAGCTGAGAGGCCGAACAGGAAGGTAGGAGATATGAATTATGCTAAGGTCATATCAGCCTGCCAAGAAGGGCCAAGGAGTGAAAGGGGAGAACAGCTGGGTGAAGATGGAGAGGATGATAGGTCAAATGCAGAGACACAATCATGCTACCAAGAGCCACTGGAAAAAACAAGGGAGAAAATGATCATGTACAGACAGGAACCAGAGGCACAGAGGTAGAGGCAATGGGAGGAGGAAAGGGCAAAATCAGTGTTTATCCATGGGCTTCAGGAGAGAGAGGAAAGGACACACAATGAAAGACAGCAGGCAGAAGGAAAGGAGATTGCGAACATCACAGAAATAGGTGAAGAAGTCATTGACGAGACTGTAAATTTTCAGAGAATAGGGGGGTACTTGAAGGGGAGAAAACGACCGATCAAGCTGATTCTCAGGACGGAAACAGTGTGGAACAAGATCCTCCAAGAGAAACCACATTTAAAGTACTCAGAAGAGTACAAGAGGGTGTTCCTAGACAGAAGACAAACAGAACGACAGCAGCTGAGGGAGAGAACAAAAAAGCGAAAGGAGCTAGGAAAGGAGACAAGGACGGAACCAGCAGAGGTCAATCAGAGCAGGACAGAGCAGCAAGGGCAAGCACACACAAAACCATCCTCAGAACCCAACAACCTATCACACCATCCCAACACAAACTACAATCCATGCTCCCATCTTCCACCCAGCTATAGAATCTCACTACACTACCAGGTCTCCCACCTTCACAGGCCCCCCACACCACAGTGTTGGAGAGGAAACTGAAGGTATGGTACACAAACACTGATGGAATAACAAATAAGTGAGAGGAGTGGCACGAAAGAGTCAAAGAGGCATCACTGGACATCATAGGTCTCACAGAAACCAAGCTTACAGGTATGATAACAGATGCCGTCTTTCCAACGGGATACCAGATCCTGAGGAAAGACAAAGGGAACAGGGGAGGTGGAAGACTGGCACTGCTGATCAAAAATCGATGGAATTTTGATGAGCTGGAAAGAGGAGACAGCGGAGAAGCAAGCAATTACATAGCAGGAATGCTTCACTCTGGAGGTCCCAAAGTGGTAATTGCAGTGACGTATAACCCACCACAGAACAGCAGGAGGCCAAGGCAAGAATATGATGAGAGCAATAGAGCGATGGTTGGCACACTGGCTGCAGTGGTCAGAAGAGCTCATGCATGCAGGGCAAAGCTCCTGATCATGGATGACTTTAACCACAAGGAAATCGATTGGGAGAACTTGGAGCCTCATGGGGGCCAAGATACATGGATGGCTAAGACGATGGAGGTGGTACTGGAAAACTTCATGTACCAACACGTAAGGGACACTACAAGAGAGAGAGAAGAGGATGAACCAGCAAGACTGGACCTAGTATTCACCTTGAGTAGTGCAGATATTGATGATATCACATATGAAAGACCCCTTGGGGCCAGCGATCATGTGGTTTTAAGCTTCAAATACACAGTAGAGCTGCAAGTGGAAGGGGAAACAGGAAGGCCAGGGCGAATGAAGCCAAACTACAAGAAAGGGGACTACATGGGAATGAGGAACTTCCTGAACGTGGTTCAGTGGGACAGAGAACTGGCAAGGAAGCCAGTTAATGAGATGATGGAATATGTAACAACAATGTGCAAGGAGGCTGAGGAGAGGTTTGTACCCAAGGGTAACAGGAATAATGAAAAAGCCAGGATGAGCCCATGGTTCACCCAAAGGTGCAGGGAGGCAAAAACCAAGTGTGCTAGGGAATGGAAGAAATATAGAAGGCAAATGACACAGGAGAATAAGGAGAGCAGTCGTAGAGCCAGAAAGGAATGTGCACATGTAAGAAGGGAGGCCCAACGACAATATGAAAACGACATAGCAGCGAAAGCCAAATTTGATCCGAAGCTGTTATACAGCCACATCAGGAGGAAAGCAACAGTCAAGGACCAGGTAATCAGGCTAAGGAAGGAAGGAGGAGAGACAACAAGAAATGATCGTGAAGTATGTGAGGGACTCACCAAGAGATTCAAAGAAGTGTTCACAGAAGACAGAAGGAGCTCCAGAAAGACGGAGAGGTGGGGTACACCACCAAGTGCTGGACACAGTACACAAAACCGAGGAAGAAGTGAAAAGGCTTCTGAGTGAGCTAGATACCTCAAAGGCAATGGGGCCAGATAACATCTCTCAATGGGTCCTGAGAGAGGGATCAGAGGCGCTATGTGTACCCCTAACAATATTCAATGCATCTGTCGAAACAGGTAGATTGCCTGAGGCATGGAAGACAGCAAATGTAGCCCCAATCTTTAAAAAAGGAGACAGACATGAAGCACAAAACTACAGACCAGTGTCACTGACATGTATAGTATGCAAAGTCATAGAGAAGATTATCAGAAGAGTGGGGTGGAACACCTAGAAAAGAATTATCTCATCAACAGCAGCCAACATGGTTTCAGGGATGGGAAATCCTGTGTCACAAACCTACTGGAGTTCTATGACATGGTGACAGCAGTAAGATAAGATAGAGAGGGGTGGGTGGATTGCATTTTCTTGGACTGCATGAAGGCGTTTGACACAGTTCCAAGTAAGAGGTTAGTGCAAAAACTGGAGGACCAAGCAGGGATAACAAGGAAGGCACTACAATGGATCAAGGAATACTTGTCAGGAAGACAGCAGCGAGTCATGGTATGTGGCGAGGTGTCAGAGTGGGCACCTGTAACCAGCGGGGTCCCACAGGGGTCAGTCCTAGGACCAGTGCTGTTTCTGGTATTTGTGAACGACATGACGGAAGGAATAGACTGTTTGTAGATGACATGAAGTTGATGAGAAGAATTCATTCGATCGAAGACCAGGAAGAACTGCAAAGAGATCTGGACAGGTTGCAGACCTGGTCCAGAAATTGGCTCCTGGAGTTCAATCCCACCATGGGGAAAGTCATGAAGATTGGGGAAGGGCAAAGACCGCAGACGGAATACAGTCTACGGGGCCAGAGACTGCAAACCTCACTCAAGGAAAAAGATCTTGGGGTGAGTATAACACCAGGCACATCTCCTGAAGCGCACATAAACCAAATAAGTGCTGCAGCATATGGACGCCTAGCAAACCTCAGAACAGCATTCCGACATCTTAATAAGGAATCATTCAGGACCCTGTACACCGTGTACGTTAGGCCCATATTGGAGTATGCGGCACAGACACACACAGACACACACACACACACACACACACACACACACACACACGCGCAGCAAAGAGGCGGGGCCAGGAGCTGTGAATCGACCCCTGCAACCACAAATAGGTGAGTACAAATAGGTGAGTACACACAGGAACAAGCAGTCAGGCACTTGTAAAAGCTGTAGTACACACACACACAGGATTTCACACCTTCCTGTAAACTGAGCTGATAACACTCTCTCTAACATTCCACTATCCATTACCCCCCTCTCTTTCTCTCTCTCTCTCTACCTACCTATCTCTCTATCTCTCTCTCTCTCTCTACCTATCTCTCTACCTCTTTCTCTCTACCTATCTCTCTCTCTGCCTATCTCTCTCTTTACCTATCTCTCTCTCTCCCCTCTCCCATCTCTCATCTCCCATCTCTCCCCATCTCCCATCTCTCCCCCTCTATAATCTCTCCCCCTCTAACATCTCTCCCCTCTCCTATTTCCCATCTCTCTCTCCCCTCCTCCAATCTCTCTCCACCCCTCTCTATCTTCCATCTCTCCCCACTCTCCCCCTTCTCCCCTGCCTCTCCCCCTCTCTCTCCCCTCTCTTTGCCCCCTCTTTCTTCTCTCTCGCTATCTATCTCGCTCTCTCTCTCTCCCCTTTTCCCTTCTCACTCTTCCCCTCTCTCCTTCTACCTTTCTCTTCTCTCTTTTTCCCTCTCTTTCTCTCGCTCTCTCCCTCCCCCCTCTTCCCTTCTCGCTCTCCCCCTCTCTCTCTCTCCCTCCTACCTTTCCCTTCTCTCTTTTTCCCTCTCTTTCTCTCTCTCTCTCACACACTCTTTTCTCTTTCAAAAAAAAAAAAAAAAGGAAAAAAATGGTGGGGACTCGAAGGAACCAGGGATCAGATGAGAAGGGTTCTGGTAAGGTGGAGTGGATGGAAGAGCAGTGGAAAGGGATGGAACAAGAGTGGGAGAGAAAATTAGCAGAGCTTTCTGAAAAAATGGAGAGGGAGCTTTCAGTGAAATTAGAAAAGAGGTTGGAGAAGGAAAAGAAAAATTTGGAGGCACAAGTTGAAACTGCAGTAGCCAGGATAAGAGTCCTAGAAGATGAGGCAAACAGGCTGAAGTGAGTTACAGGGGCATTGACCAGAGAAGACGCAGCATATGAAGCTGAGAGGCCGAACAGGAAGGTAGGAGATATGAATTATGCTAAGGTCATATCAGCCTGCCAAGAAGGGCCAAGGAGTGAAAGGGGAGAACAGCTGGGTGAAGATGGAGAGGATGATAAGTCAAATGCAGAGACACAATCATGCTACCAAGAGCCACTGGAAAAAACAAGGGAGAAAATGATCATGTACAGACAGGAACCAGAGGCACAGAGGTAGAGGCAATGGGAGGAGGAAAGAGCAAAATCAGTGTTTATCCATGGGCTTCAGGAGAGAGAGGAAAGGACACACAATGAAAGACAGCAGGCAGAAGGAAAGGAGATTGCGAACATCACAGAAATAGGTGAAGAAGTCATTGACGAGACTGTAAATTTTCAGAGAATAGGGGGGTACTTGAAGGGGAGAAAACGACCGATCAAGCTGATTCTCAGGACGGAAACAGTGTGGAACAAGATCCTCCAAGAGAAACCACATTTAAAGTACTCAGAAGAGTACAAGAGGGTGTTCCTAGACAGAAGACAAACAGAACGACAGCAGCTGAGGGAGAGAACAAAAAAGCGAAGGGAGCTAGGAAAGGAGACAAGGACGGAACCAGCAGAGGTCAATCAGAGCAGGACAGAGCAGCAAGGGCAAGCACACACAAAACCATCCTCAGAACCCAACAACCTATCACACCATCCCAACACAAACTACAATCCATGCTCCCATCTTCCACCCAGCTATAGAATCTCACTACACTACCAGGTCTCCCACCTTCACAGGCCCCCCAAACCACAGTGTTGGAGAGGAAACTGAAGGTATGGTACACAAACACTGATGGAATAACAAATAAGTGAGAGGAGTGGCACGAAAGAGTCAAAGAGGCATCACTGGACATCATAGGTCTCACAGAAACCAAGCTTACAGGTATGATAACAGATGCCGTCTTTCCAACGGGATACCAGATCCTGAGGAAAGACAAAGGGAACAGGGGAGGTGGAAGACTGGCACTGCTGATCAAAAATCGATGGAATTTTGATGAGCTGGAAAGAGGAGACAGCGGAGAAGCAAGCAATTACATAGCAGGAATGCTTCACTCTGGAGGTCCCAAAGTGGTAATTGCAGTGACGTATAACCCACCACAGAACAGCAGGAGGCCAAGGCAAGAATATGATGAGAGCAATAGAGCGATGGTTGGCACACTGGCTGCAGTGGTCAGAAGAGCTCATGCATGCAGGGCAAAGCTCCTGATCATGGATGACTTTAACCACAAGGAAATCGATTGGGAGAACTTGGAGCCTCATGGGGGCCAAGATACATGGATGGCTAAGACGATGGAGGTGGTACTGGAAAACTTCATGTACCAACACGTAAGGGACACTACAAGAGAGAGAGAAGAGGATGAACCAGCAAGACTGGACCTAGTATTCACCTTGAGTAGTGCAGATATTGATGATATCACATATGAAAGACCCCTTGGGGCCAGCGATCATGTGGTTTTAAGCTTCAAATACACAGTAGAGCTGCAAGTGGAAGGGGAAACAGGAAGGCCAGGGCGAATGAAGCCAAACTACAAGAAAGGGGACTACATGGGAATGAGGAACTTCCTGAACGTGGTTCAGTGGGACAGAGAACTGGCAAGGAAGCCAGTTAATGAGATGATGGAATATGTAACAACAATGTGCAAGGAGGCTGAGGAGAGGTTTGTACCCAAGGGTAACAGGAATAATGAAAAAGCCAGGATGAGCCCATGGTTCACCCAAAGGTGCAGGGAGGCAAAAACCAAGTGTGCTAGGGAATGGAAGAAATATAGAAGGCAAATGACACAGGAGAATAAGGAGAGCAGTCGTAGAGCCAGAAAGGAATGTGCACATGTAAGAAGGGAGGCCCAACGACAATATGAAAACGACATAGCAGCGAAAGCCAAATTTGATCCGAAGCTGTTATACAGCCACATCAGGAGGAAAGCAACAGTCAAGGACCAGGTAATCAGGCTAAGGAAGGAAGGAGGAGAGACAACAAGAAATGATCGTGAAGTATGTGAGGGACTCACCAAGAGATTCAAAGAAGTGTTCACAGAAGACAGAAGGAGCTCCAGAAAGACGGAGAGGTGGGGTACACCACCAAGTGCTGGACACAGTACACAAAACCGAGGAAGAAGTGAAAAGGCTTCTGAGTGAGCTAGATACCTCAAAGGCAATGGGGCCAGATAACATCTCTCAATGGGTCCTGAGAGAGGGATCAGAGGCGCTATGTGTACCCCTAACAATATTCAATGCATCTATCGAAACAGGTAGATTGCCTGAGGCATGGAAGACAGCAAATGTAGCCCCAATCTTTAAAAAAGGAGACAGACATGAAGCACAAAACTACAGACCAGTGTCACTGACATGTATAGTATGCAAAGTCATAGAGAAGATTCTCAGAAGAGTGGGGTGGAACACCTAGAAAAGAATGATCTCATCAACAGCAGCCAACATGGTTTCAGGGATGGGAAATCCTGTGTCACAAACCTACTGGAGTTCTATGACATGGTGACAGCAGTAAGATAAGATAGAGAGGGGTGGGTGGATTGCATTTTCTTGGACTGCATGAAGGCGTTTGACACAGTTCCAAGTAAGAGGTTAGTGCAAAAACTGGAGGACCAAGCAGGGATAACAAGGAAGGCACTACAATGGATCAAGGAATACTTGTCAGGAAGACAGCAGCGAGTCATGGTATGTGGCGAGGTGTCAGAGTGGGCACCTGTAACCAGCGGGGTCCCACAGGGGTCAGTCCTAGGACCAGTGCTGTTTCTGGTATTTGTGAACGACATGACGGAAGGAATAGACTGTTTGTAGATGACATGAAGTTGATGAGAAGAATTCATTCGATCGAAGACCAGGAAGAACTGCAAAGAGATCTGGACAGGTTGCAGACCTGGTCCAGAAATTGGCTCCTGGAGTTCAATCCCACCATGGGGAAAGTCATGAAGATTGGGGAAGGGCAAAGACCGCAGACGGAATACAGTCTACGGGGCCAGAGACTGCAAACCTCACTCAAGGAAAAAGATCTTGGGGTGAGTATAACACCAGGCACATCTCCTGAAGCGCACATAAACCAAATAAGTGCTGCAGCATATGGGCGCCTAGCAAACCTCAGAACAGCATTCCGACATCTTAATAAGGAATCATTCAGGACCCTGTACACCGTGTACGTTAGGCCCATATTGGAGTATGCGGCACCAGTTTGGAACCCACACCTAGCCAAGCACGTAAAGAAACTAGAGAAAGTGCAAAGGTTTACAACAAGACTAGTCCCAGAGCTAAGAGGTATGTCCTACGAGGAGAGGTTAAGGGAAATCAACCTGACAACACTGGAGGACAGGAGAGATAGGGGGGGACATGATAACGACATACAAAATGCTGAGAGGAATTGACAAGGTAAACAAAGACAGGATGTTCCAGAGATGGGGCACAGTAACAAGGGGACACAGTTGGAAGTTGAAGACAAAGATGAATCACAGGGATGTTAGGAAGTATTTCTTCAGCCACAAAGTAGTCAAGAGGTGGAATAGTTTGGGAAGCGATGTAGTGGAGGCAGGCTCCATACATAGCTTTAAGCAGAGGTATGATAAAGCTCACGGTTCAGGATGAGTGACCTAGTAGCGACCAGTGAAGAGGCGGGGCCAGGAGCTTGGACTCGACCCCTGCAACCTTAAGTAGGTGAGTACACACACACACACACACACACACACACACACACACACATACACACACACACACACACACACACACACACACACACACACACACACACACACAGCCAGGACTTCAAAGAGACCTGGACAGACTGGACACTTGGTCCAGCAAATGGCTTCTCGAATTTAATCCTGCCAAATGCAAAGTCATGAAGATAGGGGAAGGGCACAGAAGACCACAGACAGAGTATAGGCTAGGTGGCCAAAGACTGCAAACCTCACTCAAGGAGAAAGATCTTGGGGTGAGTATAACACCGAGCATGTCTCCGGAAGCACACATCAATCAGATAACTGCTGCAGCATATGGGCGCCTGGCAAACCTGAGAACAGCATTCCGATACCTTAGTAAGGAATCGTTCAAGACACTGTACACCGTGTATGTCAGGCCCATACTGGAGTATGCAGCACCTGTCTGGAACCCGCACTTGATAAAGCACGTCAAGAAACTAGAGAAAGTACAAAGGTTTGCCACAAGGTTAGTTCCAGAGCTAAGGGGAATGTCCTATGAAGAAAGATTAAGGGAAATCGGCCTGACGACACTGGAGGACAGGAGGGTCAGGGGAGACATGATAACGACATATAAAATACTGTGTGGAATAGACAAGGTGGACAAAGACAGGATGTTCCAGGGAGGGGACACAGAAACAAGAGGCCACAATTGGAAGTTGAAGACACAAATGAGTCAGAGAGATAGTAGGAAGTATTTCTTCAGTCATAGAGTTGTAAGGCAGTGGAATAGCCTAGAAAATGACGTAGTGGAGGCAGGAACCATACACAGTTTTAAGACGAGGTTTGATAAAGCTCATGGAGCGGGGAGAGAGAGGGCCCAGTAGCAACCGGTGAAGAGGCGGGGCCAGGAGCTAAGACTCGACCCCTGCAACCACAAATAGGTGAGTACAAATAGGTGAGTACACACACACACACACACACACACACACACACACACACACACACACATACACACACACATACACACACACACACACATACACACACACACAAACACACACATACACACACACACACACACATACACACACACACACACACACACACACAGGGTAAACCAAAAAGAAGAAACAATTTTATCATCACTTATTCCTTCACTGTGTTGTCAGAGCAGTGCTTGTACTACACTTCAACAACTAGAACATATCTCCACCCGTCCTTCAGAGTGTAAGCATCGTTCTTGCCACCTTCACGAATCCAGTCCGGCTAACACTTTTCCATGAATCCTTTCATGAAAAACCTTGCTCACACTCCAACAGCACGTTAAAGTATAAAATACATTTGCCTCCACTCGCCCCTATCTGACACTCTAACGCATGCTCGCACAAAAATAAAAAACTTCCTTTACCCCTTTCCTTTATCCCCCCCCCCCCCGCTTTCGTTGCAATACAGAATTTTGCAACCTCTTTTCACACCACACATTGCCCTCAGACTTGATATCTCCACTGCCTCCAGCCTTCTCCTTGTTGCATTAATTTACCACCCTTGTTTCAAACCCATATACCAGCATTAGTACCACTATTTTCTCATAACTCACGAAATCATAATGAGACGATTGCAAACTAACCATACCACGGGTGGGGTTAGAACCCGCGATCAGAGTCATAAAACTAGCAGGCCCAGGGGCTAATGCGTCGGTCTGGAGTTTTATGACTCGCTGATCACGGGTTCTAACCCCACCCGTGGTATGGTTTGATTTTTTCATACGTTTACCTCTTCACTTCCATAGATAACATTCTTTTTTTGTTATGCTCATCACCTTACTCTTTCCAATATTCACTTTTAATCTCTTTTTACATGCCCTTCCATATTCGTCCACCAAACGCTGCAACTTTTCTTCTGAATCAAACAAAAGCACGAAGTCATCAGCAAAAAGCAGTTTGGATGATTCCCACTTTGTGTTTGATTCCTTTATATTTTAGTACCACACCTCTTCCCAACACCCGAACATTTACTTCTCTTACAACCCCATCTATAAATATATTAAACAATCACGGTAAGGCTGCTTTTACTGGGAAATAATTTCCATCTCTTCTACATATTCTAACCTGAGCCTCACTGTCCACGGACAAAACTCTTAACTGCTTTCAGTGATCTACCATCTATTCCATTCACTTGCGACATCTACCACAGGGACGGTAGGAAGTATTTCTTCAGCACTAGAGTTGGCATACATGCGTACACACATACATTCATGCATTCACAAATGCATACATTCATATATATATATATATATATATATATATATATATATATATATATATATATATATATATATATATATATATATATATATATCGCTGCATTACAATTTTATGACTACCTTACATTATTCCTTTTGCATGCATTGATACTGATATACCTGGTTACTTGTCTCAGACCTCTCAGCCACTGAAAGGTGTTAAGCGGAGTAAACGGAGAATGTCGTCAGTGGGAAAAAGAGAAGTAAGAATGACTGTTAGTACAAGGAATTATCATTTACTGGAAAAAAGGTTTGCTAAAATAAGGGCACCAAGATTCATTAAAGGAACCCAATGAATACATACGGGAGAATGTTGAACGTATTTCATTAACTTGTCGGCATTATATGCCAATCTTGTCTAACTTAGCAACACGATGGAATCACAGCACAGAGGATATCTTCTACAAACCCATTTGCTATTCTCTCACTCAACCTTCAAATGACCCGCTTCCATTAGTGCGTCCCGTCCAATTGTGATGTCTTCATTTGCTGGACCTCTCGTCTGGTTCTAGTATATAAATTTCATCCTAATGCATTTGCTCTAGATTCATCAAAGCTAAGGGAGTCGGGACTGAAAATCTGTCAAGGCTGAGGGATGGATCATTTAAAAATTATCTCTCAACTTCTTCCACTATCTTTAGTATGTATTCTCATTATTGGATTAAAAAAAGGCATTGACTGGCTAAACGTCTTATCAGTATGGTTACTCAGGTAATGGACATGTGTTTTATTTATCAACTTGTCTGACACAGCAGCAGCATGGAATCTTGGTACAAAGAATATCTTCTTCAGATTGTACTGTTGTCTACTGTCTGAACCTGGGCTTAATTTACTTCTACTAATGAGTCATATTCATATGCAAGGATTTATTTAATTGTTTTTCGTATCCTCTCCAGCTATGGTATAAAATGCCTCATCCGCATGCATCTAATCTAGATTTGTCAAGATTAGATGTAAATACCTAGTTTCAAGGCTGAGACAATGAACATCTCAAAATTTCCTCCCCACTTCTTTCACCGTCTTTGGAATGAATTAAAGGTAATGGTTTGAAAAAAGTCACTGGTTAATAAACTTCTCGTTGTTGAAGATACCAGTGTAAAATCCTTCGCAAATAACCCGCACATAGGAGAGAGGAACTTACGACGACGCTTCGGTCCGGCTTGGACCATTTACAAAATCACACTTTGTAAATGGTGCAAGTGGACCAAAACGTAGTCGTAAGCTCCTCTCTCCTATGTGCGGGTTATTTGTAAATTGTTCTAGTCCCGGTGTTGTGCCTTTCTTTTTTTTGTTATTAATATAAAATCCACCTAATATGTCAAAGAAAACCAGTAACTTTTATTGTTTTAGATTACTTCATTCATTATGAGAATATGTATAATGAAGGAGGGAAAGTGTTGGGTCATGACATCACATAATATTTACGACGAATCAATATAGAAGTCATATGGGTGGTTGACTGCCTATAAAATCCTTGAGAACATATGCTTTATTTCAGACACATACGAAGTATAGTATTTTCTGTTTACAGAAGCAATAAGGACAACATCAAACCATACTTAGGAATTAACTGCATTTTTTACCAGCTATTCCTTTGAAGTTAAAACATAAGAGTCTCATGTGACTTATTGTTTCTCTGAACTGCTTATTACTCTTTAATTCAGGCCACACTCGTTCCTGCTTATTTCTTTGTTTGTGTGTGTGTGTGTGTGTGTGTGTGTGTGTGTGTGTGTGTGTGTGTGTGTGTGTGTGTGTGTGTGTGTGAGAGAGAGAGAGAGAGAGAGAGATATGTGCACGCACATACAAAAACCACACGTGGACACGGTTATAACAGTCATCGTCACGCGACAATCGTTACCTCCCGATAATACAAACACACACTCGCGTATGTTTAGTAAAGCTTCGTCAAGCTTTGTGACTTCAGGGATAGTATATGCCCTGTTGATATATGACACATATGTCAGATATATCACCTGTAAAGTCGTGGGCTGCCTTTATGTGGTGGTAGGAAATCGCCCATGTATCACGACCACGAAATGGTGAGTCCTGCTTCCATAGCATCCGATCTAGACACTGCAGTACTCTTTGGCGGATGTAAGTGAAAACAGAACTTACTTGGCTCATTTTGTAACGGGAGTCTGTGACGTCTTGACGTCAGTGAAGCCGACATCGATGACTTGAAAGTAAAGATGAGAAGAGGTAACGCTGACATCCTCAATTGGTCGTATGCTTTGCGTTGCCTGATGGCTATTACGAGTGAGCGACACGGACTAGTACTCCCGTGGTACTTGCTGCACTCGTTAGTAAGTACATATTTATGCACGACACGAGAACCACGCACTGCATACGACAAATTCCAGCTACCCCTTAATGGAAAACTGAAGGAGATAATAATTAGAACAGAGTATACTACAAACTCTAATCATACAATTGAGCGATAAAATAATGTGAAGGACCTGGGAGTGGTAATATCTAATGATCTCACTTTCAAGGATCACAACAGTGCCACGATCACAGCTGCAAAGAATATGATAGGATTGATAATGAGAACGTTCCAAACAAAAGATACGAAGCCAATGAATATCCTTTTTAAATAACTTGTTTTCTCTAGGCTGGAATGCTGCTGTACATTAATATCGAAACTAGGCGACTGAAAGAGTTCAAAGACTAGGCAGGGGTGAAGTACCTGGTGGATCGTTTGTACCTCACCATCCTCACTTATACAGAATTGACGTCAAACCTGAGCGTTCTGCTCAGGGCAATTTGCTCTCACCTCGGGTATAGTGAGCATTACCTAAGAGGCTCTCCTAATCCCTCTCTACGATCTCCAGAATAGTCTTTGGGGTGGGATTTCACTACTATCTACAGAGTAGTCTTTGGAGTTCACTACTAGCTCCAGAATAGTTTTTGGAGCGGGATTTCACTAGCGAGCTCTGCTTCTCTCGGGAGAACAGTGGTACCGAGAAACCTCCAGTACAATAATTGTCCGCCTAAGTCTTGTGATTAACTAAGCTGTTGTTGACATCGTGAGGTGGTTCAATTTAAAGGAAGTGACATATATCCTCTTTATAAGTGCTACTCAGTACAGACAGCTGTAGATTGTGGTGCCACATCAGAGAAGTTGATTACCGTACATATATATGTGTTTGTACGAGAGTGAAAGAAAATACCTATTTAGTGTGTTTACACCCTTCTTAAGAGTAAGGAGGTGATATGATTTATTTTTTAACTAAGTGCCCTGAAAATCTGAGTATATTCTTGAATAAAATCCGGAAAAGACCTTAAAGATTTCATTTCGCCTTGTATGACTAAGATTGTGAGTAGTACATCGATACTTCCTAGCCCCTGCTGTACTATTGTTACACTAAAAAAATCAGTGGCTTACAGGACAGAATCCTAAAATATAGAGAATGTACAGAGAACCTTCACTGCACATATACGGTCCATCAAACACCTTAAAACTACTGGGAACGCTTGAAAGCATTTGACTTGTACTCGCTGGAACGCAGACGAGAGAAAGATATAATCTACACTTGGAAAATCCTAGAAGGAATGATGTCGAATCTGCAAACAGAAATCTCCCCCCACAAAAGTAAAAGACTGGGCAGGCGGTGCAAAATGCCTCCAGTGAAAAGTAGGGGCGCCATTGGTACACTAAGAGTAAACACCATAAGTGTCCGGGACCCAAGACTGTTCCAGTCTCTCACCATGCATAAGGGGAATTAGCAGTACACCCATGGCTACGATCAAGAGGGAGCTGAACAGATACTTTAAAGTCGGTGCCGGATCAGCCGGCTGTGGTTCGTATGTTGGACTATGTGCGGCCAGCAGTAACAGCCTGGTTGATCAGGTTTGTGAGGTGTTGCTTTGTTGTGGAATGTGATAGTGAGGTGTAGTCTTGACCCTTTATAATCCTTCCTTTGATGGTTTGTTTTTATAGTTCCTTGATAATGTGAAAAGTCAAGAAAGCGCTCGAAATTTCACTATTCTTTCACAGTGGTTGTTTTGCATATTCTGATATCACCTGTTTACTGTGATCTTATTGTATATATATATATATATATATATATATATATATATCTATATATATATATATATATATCAACACTGCGCTAGCCAAGGATTCGAACCCATGTTGTACTGGCCTGCCTCATGGTAAGCGAGAACCACATGACGCTTTAAACCACAGGACCACCCAGCCCTACAAGAATGCCACAGCCTGCAGAGCTAGCTGTTGGGCCGCCATCCGAGGGCATATGGAGGAGTGGTTAGAATAAATAAATGTTGCTCGTGAAGCTAGTACACCAAATAGGGATGAGAATGAAATTAGCTTAGAAGGTCCCACACCTCCGTATGCCCTCCAATGGCGGCCCAACAGCTAGCTCTGCTGGCTGTGCCATTCTTGTAGGGTTGGGTGGTCCTGTGGTTTAAAGCATCATGTGGTTCTCGCTTACCATGAGGCAGGCCAGAACAACATGGGTTCGAATCCTTGGCTAGCATAACACTGCGCTAGCCAAGGTTCAATACCACTCATCCGTGGTTACAATAATATATATATGCACATCATCACTGACGGGTGATATTAACTATGCAGGACAAACCATGGGGGGTGGAAATCTTTCACTCAAGTTCTTTCACACTTCTCAGTGCCTCATTAGGAGCTATGCAATGTTGCAAAGGAGCAAACAAAGCAGGGAGAGAGGTCTCAGAGTAGCATAGGTGTCACCGTCCAC
The DNA here is from genome assembly GCF_038502225.1 of Cherax quadricarinatus. NCBI lineage: Eukaryota > Metazoa > Arthropoda > Malacostraca > Decapoda > Parastacidae > Cherax > Cherax quadricarinatus. The sequence continues at coordinate 50,603,763 of NC_091306.1, forward strand.
TGTTACCCTTAGACTGTGATTAGTGTTCGGTGCGAACCCCACCCTACCATCATCCCCCCACTACCAATATGGGGTAGGAGGGTTTCTGAGATGTCAAGTATGAAATTATAAGATATAAAAAGCCAGCCCTAAGCTTTTTCTAATCATTTATAAGAGGTCATGTGGTTTGAGAAAATAAGTTTCTCGTTAGATACTGTAAACATGGATTGCTATTATTCTGTGTGGCCTTTTCAAATAATGAAAAAAACGAATAGAATGTGCTCTTTGTCTGTTTAAATGTCCTGCTATCAGGTACTCGAATGTTCTACCGATGTACTGAGAAGTATCTCTTCCTAAATATTGTCTACTATTTTTCTCAGTATCTGTATACATGGAGATCTATGCCTATCCGATAATATTTCTATGATCTAAATTCTACTAATACCATATAACCTCCCTTTACGTTATCTCGTAATCTTGTGTGCTTGTCACTGAATGGTACATTAACACCTACACATGTTATGTAACCATCACAACTGACGTGGTTTGAAGTTTTGGTGCGTAGACACTGGTCGGGCGTCACAATTCGTCAACGCACTTGACATAATGAACATTCGAGCTTGTATAACCCATAATTTGAGTTATATACTGTATTCCTTTCATGTTTCAAGAGGGAAGATTCTATGTTTTTTTCCATGACAGAACTGTTTGGTACTATAATCTAGGCAGCATCCCTTTCCGGTGGGTGATTACATGAACTAACGTACGTGGTTAAAGATAGCATTCGACTCCTGCTGTGTCCTGAGTATTTATGCTGGGCAGTTCTGGTTTCCAGAAATTTACCTGTCTGACCGATGTACGAGAGAGGACACTGAGTACATGGGACCTTGTAAACCCCACCAACTTTGTTGGAGGGTGTGTTTTTAATCAGCCTTTGTTTCACTGTCCCCGTGTTTTTCAAAACAAGTTTTATATTGATCTTTTTTAAAGCCTCACGCAGACAAGCCAGATTCTCGTTGTACGGTAAAACTAGTACATTTTTCCTGGCCATCATTTCTTTAGGTTCAGTCCTGTAGAAAGTCTTTTTTTTCTGACGTTAGTGCCGTCTCGACAAAATCCCTAGCATATCTCAGTTTTGTGGCTATGTTGAATATCTTCCTGATTTCGTCCTCTAGGTACTCTGGACTGCAGATGCGCAATGCTCTCAAGAATATTGTGAGGAACTAACTCCTTTTTACCCTGGTTTCATGGTTGGAATAGTAGTGAATGTATGACGACACATTTGTGGACTTCCTCTAAACTGTGAATTTTAATTTTCTATCGACACGATGGATTAAAACATCTAGGAACGCCGAAGTGTTATTTATTTCTTGTTCTGTGTTGAACTTAATGGAAGGTACTAAGCGACTGAGTCTCGGAAGAAACTCATCAATGTTGTAATCATTAGGCCACAGGCAAAGAACATCATCTACGTATCTGAACCAACTAGCTTTATCTGGGAGAATGTCTTTGAGAAGTCTGGTCTCATATTATTCCATATACAGGTTGCTGAGTAGGAGAAGCTTATTTTCTCAAACCACATGAACTGTTATTGATGATTAGAAAAAACTTAGGGCTGCCTTTTTATTATTATTTTATTATTATCACACTGGCCGATTCCCACCAAGGCAGGGTGGCCCGAAAAAGAAAAACTTTCACAATCATTTTATTTTTTATTTTATTATCACACTGGCCGATTCCCACCAAGGCAGGGTGGCCCGAAAAAGAAAAACTTTCACCATCATTCACTCCATCACTGTCTTGCCAGAAGGGTGCTTTACACTACAGTTTTTAAACTGCAACATTAACACCCCTCCTTCAGAGTGCAGGCACTGTACTTCCCATCTCCAGGACTCAAGTCCGGCCTGCCGGTTTCCCTGAACCCCTTCATAAATGTTACTTTGCTTACACTCCAACAGCACGTCAAGTATTAAAAACCATTTGTCTCCATTCACTCCTATCAATCACGCTCACGCATGCCTGCTGAAAGTCCAAGCCCCTCGCACACAAAACCTCCTTTACCCCCTCTTTCCAACCTTTCCTAGGCCGACCCCTACCCCGCCTTCCTTCCACTACAGACTGATACACTCTTGAAGTTATTCTGTTTCGCTCCATTCTCTCCACATGTCCAAACCACCTCAACAACCTTTCCTCAGCCCTCTGGACAACAGTTTTGGTAATCCCGCACCTCCTCCTAACTTCCAAACTACGAATTCTCTGCATTATATTCACACCACACATTGCCCTCAGACATGACATCTCCACTGCCTCCAGCCTTCTCCTCGCTGCAACATTCATCACCCATGCTTCACACCCATATAAGAGCGTTGGTAAAACTAAACTCTCATACATTCCTCTCTTTGCCTCCATGGACAAAGTTCTTTGTCTCCACAGACTCCTAAGTGCACCACTCACCCTTTTCCCCTCATCAATTCTATGATTTACCTCATCTTTCATAGACCCATCCGCTGACATGTCCACTCCCAAATATCTGAATACATTCACCTCCTCCATACTCTCTCCCTCCAATCTGATATCCAACCTTTCATCACCTAATCTTTTTGTTATCCTCATGACCTTACTCTTTCCAGTATTCACTTTCAATTTTCTTCTTTTGCACACCCTACCAAATTCATCCACCAATCTCTGTAACTTCTCTTCAGAATGTCCCAAGAGCACAGTGTCATCAGCAAAGAGCAACTGTGACAACTCCCACTTTATGTGTGATTCTTTATCTTTTAACTCCACGCCTCTTGCCAAGACCCTCGCATTTACTTCTCTTACAACCCCATCTATAAATATATTAAACAACCACGGTGACATCACACATCCTTGTCTAAGGCCTACTTTTACTGGGAAATAATTTCCCTCTTTCCTACATACTCTAACTTGAGCCTCACTATCCTCGTAAAAACTCTTCACTGCTTTCAGTAACCTACCTCCTACACCATACACCTGCAAAATCTGCCACATTGCCCCCCTATCCACCCTGTCATACGCCTTTTCCAAATCTAAATGCCACAAAGACCTCTTTAGCCTTATCTAAATACTGTTCACTTATATGTTTCACTGTAAACACCTGGTCCACGCCCCCCCTACCTTTCCTAAAGCCTCCTTGTTCATCTGCTATAGTATTCTCCCTCTTACTCTTAATTCTTTCAATAGTAACTCTACCATACACTTTGCCAGGTATACTCAACAGACTTATCCCCCTATAATTTTTGCACTCTCTTTTATCCCCTTTGCCTTTATACAAAGGAACTATGCATGCTCTCTGCCAATCCCTAGGTACCTTACCCTCTTCCATACATTTATTAAATAATTGCACCAACCACTCCAAAACTATGTCCCCACCTGCTTTTAACATTTCTATCTTTATCCCATCAATCCCGGCTGCCTTACCCCCTTTCATTTTACCTACTGCCTCACGAACTTCCCCCACACTCACAACTGGCTCTTCCTCACTCCTACAAGATGTTGTTCCTCCTTGCACTATACACGAAATCACAGCTTCCCTATCTTCATCAACATTTAACAATTCCTCAAAATATTCCCTCCATCTTCCCAATACCTCTAACTCTCCATTTAATAACTCTCCTCTCCTATTTTTAACTGACAAATCCATTTGTTCTCTAGGCTTTCTTAACTTGTTAATCTCACTCCAAAACTTTTTCTTATTTTCAACAAAATTTGTTGATAACATCTCACCCACTCTCTCATTTGCTCTCTTTTTACATTGCTTCACCAATCTCTTAACCTCTCTCTTTTTCTCCATATACTCTTGCCTCCTTTCATCACTTCCACTTAGTAAAAACTTCTCATATGCTAACTTTTTCTCCCTTACTACTCTCTTCACATCATCATTCCACCAATCGCTCCTCTTCCCTCCCGCACCCACTTTCCTGTAACCACAAACTTCTGCTGAACACTCTAACACTACATTTTTAAACCTACCCCATACCTCTTCGACCCCATTGCCTATGCTCTCATTAGCCCATCTATCCTCCAATAGCTGTTTATATCTTACCCTAACTGCCTCCTCTTATAGTTTATAAACCTTCACCTCTCTCTTCCCTGATGCTTCTATTCTCCTTGTATCCCATCTACCTTTTACTCTCAGTGTAGCTACAACTAGAAAGTGATCTGATATATCTGTGGCCCCTCTATAAACATGTACATCCTGAAGTCTACTCAACAGTCTTTTATCTACCAATACATAATCCAACAAACTACTGTCATTTCGCCCTACATCATATCTTGTATACTTATTTATCCTCTTTTTCTTAAAATATGCATTACCTATAACTAAACCCCTTTCTATACAATGTTCAATCAAAGGGCTCCCATTATCATTTACACCTGGCACCCCAAACTTACCTACCACACCCTCTCTAAAAGTTTCTCCTACTTTAGCATTCAGGTCCCCTACCACAATTACTCTCTCACTTGGTTCAAAGGCTCCTATACATTCACTTAACATCTCCCAAAATCTCTCTCTCTCCTCTGCATTCCTTTCTTCTCCAGGTGCATACACGCTTATTATGACCCACTTCTCGCATCCAACCTTTACTTTAATCCACATAATTCTTGCATTTACACATTCATATTCTCTTTTCTCCCTCCATAACTGATCATTCAACATTACTGCTACCCCTTCCTTTGCTCTAACTCTCTCAGATACACCAGATTTATTCCCATTTATTTCCCCCCACTGAAACTCCCCTACCCCCTTCAGCTTTGTTTCGCTTAGGGCCAGGACATCCAACTTCTTTTCATTCATAACATCAGCAATCATCTGTTTCTTGTCATCCGCACTACATCCACGCACATTTAAGCATCCCAGTTTTATAAAGTTTTTCTTCTTCTCTTTTTTAGTAAATGTCTACAGGAGAAGGGGTTACTAGCCCATTGCTCCATCATATCTTAATAATTTCGTAATTGCCATCTCAGAAACCGTCCTACCCCATATGGGGAGTAGGGGGATGATGGTAGGGTTGGCACCGACCACTAACCACAGTCTAAGGTAAAGCCTTCGATAGAGTACCTCACAAGAGACTCTTAAGAAAAGTGGCAGCTCATGGTATAGGAGGTAAAGTTCTAGCATGGATTGAGGCATGGCTTACCAATAGAAAGCAGAGAGTTACCATTAATGGAGTGAAATCTGAATGGGGATTAGTCACTAGTGGCGTTCCACAGGAATCAGTTTTGGGCCCTCTCTTGTTCATAATTCATATTAATGACCTTGATGAAGGGATTACGAGTGACACGAGTAAGTTTGCTGATGATACAAAGATAGGCCGTATAATTCACTCTGAGGAGGATATCAATGAGCTCCAGGATGATTTGGACAAATTAATGTCATGGTCTGAAAAATGGCAGATGAAGTTCAATGTCGATAAGTTGGTAATGAAAATAACCCTCGAAGCTATGATCTAGGTGAAGTAGAGCTTGATTATACAGAATGTGAAAAAGACTTGGGAGTCATGGAAAGCAGAAATCTAAAGCAAAGACAGCAGTGCCTTAGTGTGCACAACAAGGCCAACAGATTACTTGGATTTATCTCAAGAAGTATAAGTAACAGAAGTCCAAAAGTTATTTTACAGCTCTATACATCACTAGTGAGGCCTCATTTAGATTATGCTGCTCAGTTTTGGTCCCCTTACTACAGGATGGGTATAGACTCATTAGAGAACATACAGAGAAGAATGACTAAAATGATTTACTGTGTAAGGAACCTCCCGTATGAAGATAGACTTAAAGCCTTAAATCTCCACTCTCTGGAGAGGCGTAGAATGAGGGGAGATATCATTGAAGTGTATAAGTGGATGACGGGCATAAACAAGGGAGATATTAATAAAGTGTGCTGTTACTAGTGGTGGTATTGCTGCTAATGGTAGTGGTGGTTGTGGTGCTGCCGCTGCTAGTGGTGGTGGTGGTGCTGCCGCTGCTAGTGGTGGTGCTGCCGCTGCCGCTGCTAGTGGTGGTGGTGGTGCTGCCGCTGCTAGTGGTGGTGCTGCCGCTGCTAGTGGTGGTGGTGCTGCGCTAATTATAGAAACATGAACAAAGTGAAAAAACGTATATTTGCGTGACACAAACAGTCGGCATGTTTGAGGGAAGATGGTTAACACACACACACACACACACACACACACACACACACACACACACACACACACACACACACACATACACACACACACACAGACACACACACACACACACACACACACACACACACACACACACACACACACACACACACACACACACACAGGAACTGAAGGGGACAGGCCGAACTATAAAAGGGGGGACTACACAGGTATGAGAAACTTCCTGCAGGAGGTTCAGTGGGACAGAGAAATGGTAGGAAAATCAGTAAACGAGATGATGGAATATGTGGCAACAAAGTGCAAGGAGGCAGAGGAAAGTTTTGTTCCCAAGGGAAACAGAAATAATAGGAAGACCAAAACGAGTCCTTGGTTTACCCGAAGGTGTAGGGAGGCAAAAACTAAGTGCAACAGAGAATGGAAAAGGTACAGGAGGCATAGGACCCAGGAAAACAAGGAGATTAGTAGAAGAGCCAGAAACGAGTATGCATAGATAAGGAGGGAGGCCCAGCGACAGTATGAAAACGACATAGCATCGAAAGTCAAATCTGACCCGAAACTGCTGTATAGCCACATTAGGAGGAAGACAACAGTCAAGGACCAGGTGATAAGGCTGAGGAAAGAAGGTGGAGAACTCACAAGAAACGATCAAGAGGTATGTGAGGAGCTCAACACGAGATATAAGGAAGTATTTACAGTAGAGACAGGAAGGACTCTGGGGGGACAGACCAGATGGGGACACCAGCAAGGAATACACCAACAAGTGTTGGACGACATACATACAGATGAGGAGGAGGTGAAGAAACTGCTAAGGGACATCGATACCTCAAAGGCAATGGGACCGGACAACATCTCCCCGTGGGTCCTTAGAGAGGGAGCAGATATGTTGTGCGTGCCACTTACCACAATCGTCAACACGTCCCTGGAAACTGGGCAACTACCTGAGGTATGGAAGACGGCAAATGTAGTTCCCATTTTTAAAAAAGGAGACAGAAAAGAGGCACTAAACTATAGACCTGTGTCATTGACGTGTATAATATGCAAAATTATGGAGAAGATTATCAGGAGGAGAGTGGTGGAGCACCTGGAACTGAACAAGAGCATAAATGCCAACCAGCACGGATTCACGGAAGACAAATCCTGTGTCACAAATCTTCTGGAGTTTTATGATAAAATAACAGAAGTAAGACACGAGAGAGAGGGGTGGGTTGATTGCATCTTCTTGGACTGCAAGAAGGCCTTTGACACAGTTCCTCACAAGAGATTAGTGCAGAAGCTAGAGCATCAGGCGCATATAACAGGAAGGGCACTGCAATGGATCAGAGAATACCTGACAGGGAGGCAACAACGAGTCATGGTACGTAATGATGTATCACAGTGGGCAGCTGTGACGAGCGGGGTCCCACAGGGGTCGGTCCTAGGACCAGTGCTATTTTTGGTATATGTGAACGACATGATGGAAGGGTTAGACTCAGAAGTGTCCCTGTTTGCAGATGATGTGAAGTTAATGAGGAGAATTAAATCTGATGAGGACCAGGCAGGACTTCAAAGAGACCTGGACAGACTGGACACCTGGTCCAGCAAATGGCTTCTCGAATTTAATCCTGCCAAATGCAAAGTCATGAAGATAGGGGAAGGGCACAGAAGACCACAGACAGAGTATAGGCTAGGTGGCCAAAGACTGCAAACCTCACTCAAGGAGAAAGATCTTGGGGTGAGTATAACACCGAGCATGTCTCTGGAAGCACACATCAATCAGATAACTGCTGCAGCATATGGGCGCCTGGCAAACCTGAGAACAGCATTCCGATACCTTAGTAAGGAATCGTTCAAGACACTGTACACCGTGTATGTCAGGCCCATACTGGAGTATGCAGCACCTGTTTGGAACCCGCACTTGATGAAGCACGTCAAGAAACTAGAGAAAGTACAAAGGTTTGCCACAAGGTTAGTTCCAGAGCTAAGGGGAATGTCCTATGAAGAAAGATTAAGGGAAATCGGTCTGACGACACTGGAGGACAGGAGGGACAGGGGAGACATGATAACGACATATAAAATACTGCGTGGAATAGACAAGGTGGACAAAGACAGGATGTTCCAGAGAGGGGACACAGAAACAAGAGGCCACAATTGGAAGTTGAAGACACAAATGAGTCAGTGAGATATTAGGAAGTATTTCTTCAGTCATAGAGTTGTAAGGCAGTGGAATAGCCTAGAAAATGACGTAGTGGAGGCAGGAACCATACACAGTTTTAAGACGAGGTTTGATAAAGCTCATGGAGCGGGGAGAGAGAGGGCCCAGTAGCAACCGGTGAAGAGGCGGGACCAGGAGCTAAGAATCGACCCCTGCAACCACAAATAGGTGAGTACAAATAGGCGAGTACACACACACACACACACACACACACACACATACACACACACATACACACACTTGTAAGCTGTAGTACACACACAAACACACACATACACAGGATTTCACACCGTCCTGTGAACTGACCATCTGAACCTTGCTCCTCTCCCCCCCTCTTCCTATCCTAAGTAGAGACCTATCTCTACCTTTCTCACTCTTTACCTATATATCTCTCTCTACCTATCACTCTCTACCTATCTCTCTCTCTTCCCTCTCCCATCTCTCCCCTCTAACATCTCTTACCTCTAACACCTCCCCCCCTCTAACATCTCTCCCCCTCTAACATCTCTCCCCTCTCATTATCTCTCCCCTCTCCCTTTCCCCATCTCTCTCCCCTCCTCCCCTCCCTCTCCCCCTAGCCTCTCTCCCCTCTCGCTCTTCCATCTCCCCCCTCTTTCCCCCTTCTCCCCCTCTCTGCCCCCTCTCTCTCCCCCTCTTTGCCTTCTCTTTCTCTCTCTCTCTCTGTCTCTGTCTCTCTCTCTCTCTCTCTCTCTCTCTCTCTCTCTCTTGCTCTCTCTTTTGCTCTCTTTCTCCCCCATTTTCCCTTCTAACTCTTCCCCTCTCCTACTCTTCCCTTCACACTCTCTCCCCCTCTCTCTCTCACTCTCCCTCCCTCCCTCCCTCTCTCCCTCACTCTCCCTCTCTCCCTCTCTCTCTCTTGCTCTCTCTCTTCCCCATTTTCCCTTCTAACTCTCCCCCTCTCCTACCCTTCCCCTCACTCTCTCTCCCACTCTCTCTCTCACTCTCACTCTCTTCCCCTTTTTCCTTCTCACTATCCCCCTCTCTCTCTAGCTCTCTCTCTCTCCATCTCTTCTCCATTTTTCCCTTCTCACTCTCCCCCTCTCCTTCCCTTCCCTTCTCTCTCTTTTCCCCTCTCACACTCTCTCTCCCCCTTTCCCTTCTCACTCTTCCCCTCTCTCTCTCCTTCTACCTTTCCCTTCTCTCTTCTCTCACAAAAAAAAAAAAAAAAAAAATTGTGGGGACTCGCAGGAACCAAAGATCAGATGAGAATGGTTCTGGTAGGGAGGATTGGATGGAGGAGCAGTGGAAAAGGATGGAACAAGAGTGGGAGAGAAAATTAGGAGAGCTTTCTGAAAAAATGGAGAAAGAGCTCTCTGTGAAATTGGAAAAGAGGTTGGAGATGGAGATAAAGAATTGGGAGGCACAAGTCGAAACTGCAGTAGCCAAGATAAGGGTCCTAGAAGTTGAGATAAATAGGCTGAAGCGAGTTACAGGGGCAGTGACCAGAGAAGACACAGCATATGAAGCTGCGAGGCCGAAAAGGAAGGAAGGAATTATGAATTATGCTAAGGTCATATCAGCCTGCCAAGGAGGACCAAGGAGTGAAAGGGAAGAACAGCTGGTTGCAGATGGAGAGGGTGATAGGTCGAATGCTGAGGCACAACCAGGCTATCAAGAGCCACTGGAAAAATCAAGGGAGATACTGACCACATACAGGCAGGACCCAGAGTCACAGAGGGTGAGGCAATGGGAGGAAGAAAGGGCAAAATCAGTGTTTATCCATGGGCTTCAGGAGAGAGAGGAAAGGACACACACTGAAAGGCAGCAGGAAGAAAGAAAGGAGATTGAGAAAATCATCACGGAAATAGGTGAAGAGATGGACGAGATTGTAAATTTTCAGAGAATAGGGGGGTACTCGAAGGGGAGAAACCGACCAATCAAGCTGATTCTCAGGACGGAAACAGTGCGGAACAGGATCCTCCAAGAGAAACCACGATTGAAATACTCGGAAGAGTACAAGAGGGTGTTCCTAGACAAAGACAGAACAAAATCAGAACGACAGCAGCTGAGGGAGAAGACAAAAAAGCGAAAGGAGCTAGGAAAAGAGACAAGGATGGAACCAGCAGAGGTCAGTCAGAGCAGAACAGAACAGCAAGGGCAAGCACACACACAACTATTCTCAGAACCATACAACCTATCACACCATCCCAACACACACTACAATCCATACCCACAGCCTCCACCCAACACCGAGCTATAGAATCCCACAGTATGCCACCAGGTCTCCCACCCTCACAGGCCCCCCAAACCACAGTCTTGGAAAGGAAACTGAAGGTATGGTACACAAACGCTGATGGAATAACAAATAAGTGGGAGGAGTGGCATAAAAGAGTCAAAGAAGCATCACCGGACATCATAGCTCTCACAGAAACCAAGCTTACAGGTATGATAACAGATGCCATCTTTCCAACGGGATACCAAATCCTGAGGAAAGACAGAGGGAACAAGGGGGGTGGAGGAGTGGCGTTGCTGATCAAAAATCGCTGGAATTTTGATGAGCTGGAGAGAGGAGACAGCGGAGAAGAAAGTGATTACATAGCGGGAACACTTCACTCTGGAGGTCCCAAGGTGGTAATAGCAGTGATGTATAACCCACCACAGAACAGCAGGAGGCCAAGGCAAGAGTACGACGAGAGCAATAGAGCGATGGTTGACACACTGGCTAGAGTGGCCAGAAGAGCTCATGCATGCAGGGCAAAGCTCCTGATCATGGGTGACTTTAACAACAAGGAGATCGATTGGGAGAACTTGGACCCACAAGGGCGCAAAGATACATGGAGGGCTAAGATGATGGAGGTGGTACTGGAAAACTTCATGTGCCAACACGTAAGGGACACTACAAGAGAGAGAGGAGAGGATGAACCAGCAAGGCTGGACTTAGTATTCACCTTGAGTAGTGCAGATATCGAGGACATCACATATGAAAGACCCCTTGGGGCCAGTGACCATGTGGTTTTTAGCTTCGAATACACAGTAGAGCTACAAGTGGAGGGAGAAGCCGGAAGGCCAGGACGAATGAAGCCAAACTACAAGAAAGGGGACTACACAGGAATGAGGAACTACCTGAACGGGGTTCAGTGGGACAGAGAACTGGCAGGGAAGCCAGTTAATGAGATGATGGAATATGTAGCAACAAAATGCGAGGAGGCTGAGGAGAGGTATGTACCCAAGGGTAACAGGAATAATGTAAAAGCCAGGATGAGCCCATGGTTTACCCAAAGGTGCAGGGAGGCAAAAACCAAGTGTGCTAGGGAATGGAAGAAATATAGAAGGCAAAGGACCCAGGAGAATAAGGAGAACAGTCGTAGAGCCAGAAACGAATATGCACAGATAAGAAGGGAGGCCCAAAGACAATATGAAAATGACATAGCAGCGAAAGCCAAATCTGACCCGAAACTGTTGTACAGCCACATCAGGAGGAAAACAACAGTCAAGGACCAGGTAATCAGGCTAAGGAAGGAAGGAGGAGAGACAACAAGAAATGACCGTGAAGTATGTGAAGAACTCAACAAGAGATTCAAAGAAGTGTTCACAGAGGAGACAGAAGGGACTCCAGAAAGACGGAGAGGTGGGGCACACCACCAAGTGCTGGACACAGTGCACACAACCGAGGAAGAAGTGAAGAGGCTTCTGAGTGAGCTAGATACCTCAAAGGCAATGGGGCCAGATAACATTTCCCCATGGGTATTGAGAGAGGGAGCAGAGGCGCTATGTGTGCCCCTAACAACAATATTCAATACATCTATCGAAACAGGGAGATTGCCTGAGGCATGGAAGACAGCAAATGTAGTCCCAATCTTTAAAAAAGGAGACAGACATGAAGCATTAAACTACAGACCAGTGTCACTGACATGTATAGTATGCAAAATCATGGAGAAGATTATCAGGAGAAGAGTGGTGGAACACCTAGAAAGGAACGATCTCATCAACAGCAGCCAACATGGTTTCAGGGACGGGAAATCCTGTGTCACAAACCTACTGGAGTTCTATGACATGGTGACAGCAGTAAGACAAGAGAGAGAGGGGTGGGTGGATTGCATTTTCTTGGACTGCGAGAAGGCGTTTGACACAGTTCCACACAAGAGATTGGTGCAAAAACTGGAGGACCAAGCACGGATAACAGGGAAGGCACTACAATGGATCAGGGAATACTTGTCAGGAAGACAGCAGCGAGTCATGGTACGTGGCGAGGTGTCAGAGTGGGCACCTGTGACCAGCGGGGTCCCGCAGGGGTCAGTCCTAGGACCAGTGCTGTTTCTGGTATTTGTGAACGACATGATGGAAGGAATAGACTCTGAGGTGTCCCTGTTTGCAGATGACGTGAAGTTGATGAGAAGAATTCACTCGATCGAAAACCAGGCAGAACTACAAAGGGATCTGGACAGGCTGCAGACCTGGTCCAGCAATTGGCTCCTGGAGTTCAATCCCACCAAGTGCAAAGTCATGAAGATTGGGGAAGGGCAAAGAAGGCCGCAGACGGAGTACAGTCTAGGGGGTCAGAGACTACAAACCTCACTCAAGGAAAAAGATCTTGGGGTGAGTATAACACCAGGCACATCTCCTGAAGCGCACATCAACCAAATAACTGCTGCAGCATACGGGCGCCTAGCAAACCTCAGAACAGCATTCCGACATCTTAATAAGGAATCATTCAGGACCCTGTACACCGTGTACGTTAGGCCCATACATGAGTATGCGGCACCAGTTTGGAACCCACACCTAGCCAAGCACGTGAAGAAACAAGAGAAAGTGCAAAGGTTTGCAACAAGACTAGTCCCAGAGCTAAGAGGTATGTCCTACGAGGAGAGGTTAAGGGAAATCAACCTGACGACACTGGAGGACAGGAGAGATAGGGGGGACATGATAACGACATACAAAATACTGAGAGGAATTGACAAGGTGGACAAAAACAGGATGTTCCAGAGATTGGACACAGTAACAAGGGGACACAGTTGGAAGCTGAAGACACAGATGTATCACAGGGATGTTAGGAAGTATTTCTTCAGCCACAGAGTAGTCAGTAAGTGGAATAGTTTGGGAAGCGATGTAGTGGAGGCAGGATCCATACATAGCTTTAAGCAGAGGTATGATAAAGCTCACGGCTCAGGGAGAGTGACCTAGTTGCGATCAGTGAAGAGGCGGGGCCAGGATCTCGGACTCGACCCCCGCAACCTCAACTAGGTGAGTACAACTAGGTGAGTACTGTCATTGTGTACAGGAGTTATTTCGTGGGTAGGTTTAGGTAGAGGCCGTTTTGACAAGGCCCTGCATCGCATGGGCCAGTAGGTCTTCTGCAGTGTTCCTCCATTCTTATGTTCTTATGTTCTTAACTGTGGACAGTGACACCTACGCTTCTCGGAGACCTCTCTCCCTGCTTTGGTGGCTCTTTTGCAACATGCACAGGTCCTGATGACACACTAAGAAATGTGCAAGTACTTGAGCTTAAGATTTCCACCCCCCCACCCCCGTGGCTTTGCCTGCATATATATATATATATATATATATATATATATATATATATATATATATATATATATATATATATATATATATATATATATAAATATATATATATATATATGTCGTGCCGAATATGTAAAACTGGTCAATTAGCAAGAACTCATTTAAAATTAAGTCCTTTCTGAAATTTTCTCTTATACGTTTAAAGATATATTTTTTTCATTAATGTTAATATAAAAAATTTTAATTTTGCACCAAAAGAATCTTAGAAAACTTACCTAACCTTATTATAACAAGAACAATTTATTTTAGCCTTACCCAACTAAATATATTTTAAATAAGTACACGTCACAGTGGTGACGTGTACTTAGCTCTGTGAAGACCTGTTTGTGTGCTGTCTGTGAATCTGAACCAGGATGCCCTCTCTTGAGCAACTTTACCAGCAGCTGAGAGAAGAACTCAGAGTTGCTAAGCTGGAGACACGGCGATTAACGGAGGAGAACAAGAGGATTCGTAGTAATCCTCCTGTTGTGAGTCCCCAGGTTAAGAGGGGAGCTTGGTCAGTGGCCGGGCAACATGGAACCAAGCTGAGGATCAAGAAAACGGTTGGAGAGGCAGAAACAAAGAGAAACCAGAAGACTACCGTGGAAAATTCCAACCCATTCTCCGTGCTACCTGACGAATGTGAGTGTTCTACTGGGAATGCCACAACGAGCACCAAAGAAGCATTGGCAGACGTGAGTGAGACATCCCTAGAATACCCAACGAAGACCATCGAGAACGTCTTGACGAATTCCACAAGTGGTGTAATGCTACCTGACGAATGTGAGTCGACTACTGGGAGCATCACGAAGGACGACGCCAAGGAAGGTAAAAACATTGTTGTTGTTGGGGATAGCCAGATTAGGTACATGGATAGGGCATTCTGCTTGAAGGATAGGAGTAGGAGGCAGAGAGTGTGTTTTCCTGGGGCTGGGATGGAGGATATTGTTAGCCGTCTGGATGACATCATGAGAGGTAATGGGAGCAATCCTATTATCTGTCTCAGTGCTGGAGGCAACGATGTTGGCAGACGTAGGAGTGAGGACCTGATTAGCAGGTATAGGTCAGCAATAGAGATAATTAGGAGGAAGGGTGGGAAACCTGTCATATGTGGCATTTTGCCAAGGAGAGGAGTTGGAAATGAATGGTTGTCCAGAGCAATTGGTGTCAATTGCTGGCTGGACAAATACTGTAAAGAAAATGCGGTAACATTCATTGACAACTGGGACCTCTTCTATGGCAGAAATGACATGCCTGAGATGGGGTTCACTTATCTAGGTGTGGGGTGGGAGCACTGGCCAACACAGTGGAGGGAGCTGTTAGGTCTTTAAACTAGGAATAGTTAGTGGTATGGGTTTTGGCAGGAAAACTGTGAAGTCGCTGGGTAGTAATATGAGTAATAGGAGAACTAGTAATAAGCAAAATGAGGTGGATATTGGAAAGCCAGCGGCACTAATTGACAAGGACAGTAATAGGTTTAGTGGAATAACAGAAAGGAGCAGGAAGGGTAAAGAGAGAGGAGGGTCTTTAAATATTTATTACACAAATAGTCGCAGTGCTAGGAATAAGATGGACGAGTTGAGACTAGTTGCTAGTGCAGGTAACATTGATGTATTTGCCATTACTGAGACGTGGTTTAATTCAAAAAGTCGGGACATGCCTGCAGAATGTCACATTCAGGGTTTTAAATTGTTCAAAGTAGATAGAAGTGTCAGGAAGGGGGGTGGGGTGGCATTGTATGTCCGAGATCGCTTGAACTGTTGCATAAAAACGGGTATTAAGTCTGAAGTAACACATACAGAGTCTGTTTGGATAGAATTTTCAGAGGGGCATGAAAAATTAATTTTAGGTGTGATATACCGTCCCCCAAATTTAGATAGGGACCAGGGGAGACTACTATGGGAGGAAATTGTTAGGGCCACAAGGCGCGATAATGTAGTAATTCTAGGAGACTTTAACTTTAGTCATATTGATTGGAATTTCTTGACTGGGAATTTAGAATCATACGACTTCTTAGAAGTAGTTCAGGATTGTTTTTTGAAGCAGTTTGTGACAGAACCTACAAGGGGTAATAATCTGCTTGACTTAGTTCTGGCAAACAATGAATCACTTGTTAATAATTTAGAAGTTTCAGAGGAACTGGGTGCTAGCGACCACAAATCAATTACATTTAGCATTGAATGGAAGTATGATAGTAGCGATAACTCAGTAACAGTCCCATATTTTCGCTTAGCAGATTACGATGGGCTTAGAGAACACTTATCATCTGTTGGCTGGGGTAACGAAGAGAGCTATCAATATGACAGTTTTCTGAACACTATACATGCTGCTCAAAGAACGTTTATCCCTTATAAAGAAATTAGATCAAATAGAAATGACCCAAAATGGATAAATAATAGGCTGAAATATCTACTAGGGCATAAGAAAGGAATTTATAGGCGTGTCAAAAGAGGTGAGGGTCATCTTATGAATCAGTATATTGACATTAAGAGGGACATTAAAAAGGGGATAAGAAAAGCTAAAAGGGACTATGAAATTAAAGTTGCTAGGGATTCTAAAACTAACCCAAAAAGTTTTTTCCAGGTATATAGAACAAAAGTCAGAGATAAGATAGGTCCCCTTAAAAATAACTATGGGCATCTTACTGACAAAGAGAATGAAATGTGCTCGATTTTAAATAATTATTTTCTCTCGGTTTTTGCACAGGAAGACACTAATAATATTCCAGTAATTAATTTTTATAGTGGGCTAGAAGAAGATAAATTATGTAACATCACAGTCACTAGTGAAATGGTTGTGAAGCAGATAGACAGACTGAAGCAAAATAAGTCGCCGGGTCTTGATGAGGTTTTTTCAAGGGTTCTTAAGGAATGCAAAATGGAACTCTGTGAACCAGGTGTAGTGTCTGATATGTGGAAGATGGTTAATGTAATTCCTATTTTTAAAACAGGGGACAAGTCGTTACCGTCAAATTACCGCCCAATAAGCCTGACCTCAATTGTAGGCAAATTGCTAGAGTCAATTATAGCTGAGATATAAGAAGCCATCTCGATAAGCATAGTTTGATTAATGCTACTCAGCATGGATTCACAAGAGGCCGGTCTTGTCTAACTAATTTATTAACTTTCTTCAGTAAAGCTTTTGAGGCTGTTGACCACGATAAAGAATTTGATATTATTTACTTAGATTTTAGTAAGGCATTTGATAGAGTTCCGCACCAAAGACTGTTGAAGAAAGTAGCAGCTCATCGCATTGGGGGAAGGGTGATCTCGTGGATCGAATCATGGCTCACAGACAGGAAGCAGAGAGTGTCCATAAATGGGGTTAAATCCGAGTGGGGATCAGTAACAAGTCTGGAGAAGAGTATTGTTCCATTGTCTGGAATAATCTGGAGTTGAAGTGATAGGATGGAGCCTTATATAGCGCCAGGAGGTGAGACGTAGGTCACTAGTAGAGTAAGAATGTAGACATTGAGAGGTCAGGTCCCTCTCAAATCCAGCCTTTCTCACTAGTAGAGGTTGTTGAAGTGGTTCCAAGTCTGTACCAAGATACCCTTGTATTGCAGTGTCTGACAGAGTGAACATATGTTGCATATGTGTCTTACCTAAACAACCTGTCGGTATTTTATACCATTTTATTGTTCAATCTGTCAGACACTGCAACACAAGGGTATCTTGGTACAGACTTGGAACCACTTCAACAACCTCTACTAGTGAGAAAGGCTGGATTTGAGAGGGACCTGACCTCTCAATGTCTACATTCTTACTCTACTAGTGACCTACGTCTCACCTCCTGGCGCTATATAAGGCTCCATCCTATCACTTCAACTCCAGATTATTCCAGACAATGGAACAATACTCTTCTCCAGACTGAGGGACTGACCACCTCAAAACTTTAAGGGTGATGGACTGATTACATCGTCTTCAAGTCTCTTCTGCTTCTATCAACTTTGCTGTACTCGACTGAAGAAGCCTACTGTGTAGGCGAAACGTTTCGAAATAAAGATACCTAACTGTTGCATATGTGTCTTACCTAAACAACCTGTCGGTATTTTATACCATTTTATTGTTCAAGTCCAGAGGTCATACTGCAGCTTAATACATCATTAGTAAGGCCTCACCTAGATTATGCAGCTTAATTCTGGTCTCCATATTACAGAATGGACATAAATTCGTTAGAAAACATTCAGCGTAGGATGACTAAATTAATACATAGCATTAGAAATCTTCCTTATGAAGAAAGATTGAAGACTCTTAAGTTACATTCACTTGTTAGACGAAGAATGAGGGGAGACCTGATCGAAGTGTATAAGTGGAAGATAGGTATTAATAAAGGGGATATTAATAAGGTCTTGAGGATGTCTCTCCAAGAGAGAACCCGCAGTAATGAATTTAAATAAGACAAGTTAAGATTTAGAAAGGACATAGGAAAGTATTGGTTTGGAAATAGGGTAGTTGATGAGTGGAACAGTCTACCTAGTTGGGTTATTGAGGCTAGGACTTTGGGTAGTTTTAAATTTAGGGTGGATAAGTACATGAGTGGGAGGGGTTGGATTTGAGTGGGACTCGGACATCAGAGCTTATTTCTTGGGTAGCATTGAAAATTGGGTTGGGTAAATGTTTTGTTAGTGGGATGAATTGTGAAGGACCTGCTTAGTATGGGCCAACAGGCCTGCTGCAGTGTTCCTCCTTTCTTATGTTCTTAATAATTTAGTACTAAACAAACACAATCAAATAAATTTTTATCGTTAGGTTCAGAATGATTTTGGCGAAATTATTGCATACACAAATTTTCATTTGTCCTATATGGCAAGATGAGCGTTGCTATTTAAGCCAAGATCTCATTCTCCTCCTGTTCTTCAAGTTTCTCCTACGTATGGACTGATGAAGCCACTGTGTGGCGAAACGTTTCCTCAATAAAGATATCCAAGAGTTCCACATGTGTCTAATTTAATTTATCAACATGTCGGTTCTCTGAACCAATCATCTACAAATATATATATATATATATATATATATATATATATATATATATATATATATATATATATATATATATATGTGTCGTGCCGAATAGGCAGAACTTGCGATCTTGGCTTAAATAGCAACGCTCATCTTGCCATATAGGACAAGTGAAAATTTGTGTATGCAATAATTTCGCCAAAATCATTCTGAACCTAACGAAAAAAATATATTTCACTGTGTTTGTTTAGTATTAAATTATTGTAAACAAATCCAAAATATATTTAGTTGGGTTAGGCTAAAATAAATTGTTTTTGTTATGATAAGGTTAGGTAAGTTTTCTAAGTTCCTTTTGGTGCAAAATTATAAATTTTTACATCAACATTAATGGAAAAAATATATCTTTAAACGTATAAGAGAAAATTTTAGAAAGAACTTAATTTTAAATGAGTTCTTGCTAATTGACCAGTTTTACATATTCGGCAAGACATTATATATATATATACACACACACAATAAGATCACAGTAAACAGGTGATTTCAGAATATGCAAAATAATCACTGTGAAAGAATAGTGAAATTCCAAGTGCATTCCTGACGTCCCACATTATCAAGGAACTATAAAAACAATGCATCAAAAGAAGGCATATTTAAAAATTTTGATACAGAAAAAAAACTTTTGATTTAGAATTCCCCCCAAAATGCTGACGGATGTGTCTATGAGATTCCTTGTAAAATTTGCGATAAAGTTTATTACGGTCAAACTGGTAAAAGTCTCGAACTAAGATTAAAACAACATAAATATAGCATTAGAACTGGACAAGATTCTAATGCTCTATTTATTCATGTGATAGATTTTAAACCTCCAATTGATTTTCCGAAAGTTGAGAAAGTTGTGTCAAGCAAATCTATGGTCGACAGGGATACCTGGAGTTTACCTGGAGAGAGTTCCGGGGGTCAACGCCCCCCGGCCCGGTCTGTGACCAGGCCTCCTTGATTGAATCATGTTACTTAGAAAGCAGTTTTGACAATAATATGAATATTTCCTTTGGTTTATATAAATTAGATTCATTTATAATTAATACAATTTGAGAAGAATTTAATAATGCATTGGACAAATAGTAAATCTTATTTCTTGGGTACAGTGCATTGTTAGTGGGATGTCGTGAGGACCTGCCTAGTTGGGGCCAACAGACCTGTTGCAGTGTTCCTTTCTTACGAGTCGGATGTCGTTGCGCGTCAGGTGTTTGCTTTGATGTGGGATGTGATGGTGAGGTGTGGTCTCGACCTTTATATGCCTTCAGCCCGTAATGCTATGCATATAAGTGGCTTTGGCATGCTGCTCTTACCTGTATTTTTTTGTACCTCTGTATGTATGCTAAAATTACTAAATAAATAAATAAAATAAATTGTTTTTATAGTTCCTTGATAATGTGAGAGATCACGAAAGTGCTTGGCATTTCACTATTCTTTCACAGTGGTTATTTTGCATAATTATATATATATATATATATATATATATATATATATATATATATATATATATATATATATATATATATATATATATACATGTAAGAAAATATTCAAACAGCTCCGGGGAGAACCTTGAGTTTTCTTTGAGGTACGTTTATTGTCTTCTCTGAGGATGAAGGTCCCCATTCCAGCCATAGAGGTGGTACTTCCCTATATAAATTATACATGTAATATATATATATATATATATATATATATATATATATATATATATATATATATATATATATATATATATATATATATATATATATATATATATATGGGGTCCACCTCTGGTGTAAATTGTGGGACCCATGGCCTCGGAGAAGTGGATAAAAAGGCTTCAAGGAAGAAAATTTGGATTTCTTACTGAAGCCGTTTGAATATTCCACTTCCCCTACCACCCCATCTTTTAATATATATTTTTTGTACCAATAGGAATATTTATTACATAATATGGAACAGAAGATTTAAGAGATACATTGTTAATATAAAGGTGGCATATACGGTACATGTTGTTACGTGTGTATCACCGATTATAAGGCGAAAATCTCATCCAGCTCCTCAGAGCTGGGGCGTGTGCGCAAAATACTGCAGGCATTACCCCTTTGAACAGCCGCACTGAGCCGCTGGGACAGAAAACTAGCTGCCCTGGGATCCCTAGTTACCCTGATGAGTCTTTTTCCCAGCTCCTTAAGGAATTTAGATGCACTCTTTCCCCATGAGCCAAGGGTCTCTGAGCCTACGGGAACAAACATATAATAATGGGCAAGTTCTCCATATATATATATATATATATATATATATATATATATATATATATATATATATATATATATATATATATATATATATATATATATTTATGGATTCCAAATCCTATGTAACAATAGAAGATTGTCCATATAACTTCCTAGAAAGTTTTCTATAAGTAAATTATGCACATCTTCAAATAATTGTTAAATTAAATCTTCCATTAGAATGATGATATTTATCCAACTAGACAGACTTTCATTTGTAGAAAAGCCACCTAATAATAGTGTGGCAGATGTATATGGGTAACCTGATCCTAATACTTGGGTTATTCACATTAGTAACTGTAGGATTTAAATAATGCATCGTCATTAAGTTCTATAATGCATCATCATTAAGTTCTATAATTCATCATCCAGTAATGACAAAAATATTTAGTGGTACATATTCAGTGGTAATTTTAGTAACCAGTACATTTTCTCCACTGTATTATATTACCTACTGTGTCACATGGGTGAGAGTTGACCACTACATGATAGTAACTAGCGTTTACTTATAATGACATACAACAGCTGTAACCGTTGTTTATAGATGGGGATGTAAAAGAAGTAAATGCTAGGGTGTTCGGGAGAGGGGTGGGATTAAATTATGGGGAATCAAATACAAAATGAGAATTGACACAGTTACTTTTTACTGATGATACTGTGCTTATGGAGCTCATAATGACGTGGCTATCGGAAGTATATTGAACTTGTCTTCATATAAAACGTAATCATTTCTTCTAGAGACACTTAGGAAGATTTTTTGCCTGTTCAACTTCATGTTCTATGAAGGTCACCTTTCCCAGTTCACCCACACCCACACACACACACACACACACACACACACACACACACACACACACACACACACACACACACACAGAGTGTTAGGCAAGCTGCAACTTACCCCTGGCTTGTCATAACAGTATTGATAACACTCACCCTGAGCGGAAATCGCCGAGTACAATTCAGATGTGAAAAGCAGTTTAATTACGGTGATTACATTGTTGTTGTACTGTAGCTGTGTTGAGTGTTTCGTGACAGGTGAAATAATTTCCACAGAAGAATGTATGTTTACTTTGGCTCTTGTAGCAATTATACATGACACAAATAATTTGTTAATAACCCTGTTAATTGCTTTACGAGGGGCTTATGACGTTGGTCAATAGAGGTAAGAACTCACTGATGTTGACACTGTGTGTACTCAAAACAGCTGTGTTGTAGATACGTGACTGAATGACCACGTCAGCTAGACTTCGCCCACAGCCCTTCTGCCCGCTTATGTGTAGAGCTCAGCCCGGTCAGTGGCCTTGATGGGTACGCGTGGCCGGGCCATTAATGAACATTAGTTGCCCTTGACCCTAGGTATGACCCATACTGCTAATGACCTGCCTCACGTACCATTGGTGGCCCGTGAGGCCATTAGTGGCCCGTGAGGTGGGCAGCGCGAGGTGCAGCGCGTTTGAGTGTTTAACTCTGAATGTGGAGAAATTTTCTCTAGGAGGGGGGTATCATCCCCCTTCAGCCCCTTTCAGCCCTTTCAGCCCTGAGGGGCCCAGCCCTCTCAGAAGGGGCAAGCATCTTGTTTACTGCTACAGCAAGTAATTAATCCCAGATGCAGTACCAGTATGCGACATGTGGTCAAGCGACCGCCGCTCCCTGTAAGACTCCAGTGTTGCAAAGTGTATTTTAATAAAAGACAGTCCATCTCTTACCTTAGCAAGACAATTAAGGAAAATCCTGCTCCCACTTTATTACCATGGTAAAGATAGTGTACATTGTTGTCTATGCTTAAGACAGCAAGATTCAAGCATTCTGCTTTGCTTCATGGAGGAAGTGGCAAGGAAGCAAAAACTACTAGGTCAGCTTTTCCTTTATGTGCTAGGGGCAGTGACAGCGTGGGGCGCTGTGGCGTCTTCAGATTACTTTTGACTCTACTGAGAGTGACACTGACGCCAGGATAACCAACAAAGAACGATCTGTGCGTTAGTGTGAACAAAGTGTCTCACAAAACACAATAAACACTTACAGAGAAGTGCGATTAGATTCTTCAGTGATAAGATTGTGAACAATAAAGACAAATCTTGTGGAACATAGTGTACCACTGTGCGCATTCCTAGACTGTGGAAGACGTGGACATCCAAGGACACTTCAGCTTCTATCAAGTCACGGATATATGTTGAAGGTGTGAAGAAAACCATAGCTCACGCTACAAGAGCAAGGTAGGTTGCGAATTTATTGTAGTATGGGAGACTGCGCAGTTCTTGAGTCACAAAGAGTTTGTAATCAACCTATAGTCAGCAGTGAGGTGCGAACCTTTGAGTCCACACAAGTATGTAATTTGTCAGCAATCAGTGAATGAAATATGCTGACACAACACCCCTTAGGGGTAATTTATTGTTTACATAATATCTATTACAGCCCGTTGAGAGATGATCATGACAACAATTCAAGACCTCGTCTGCAGGGGCGGCTGTGTAGACGATTTGCTGTCTTTTATCAGCTAAGTATTCCCTATATTTAAAATTATGTCTTAGCTGGTAAACCATTTCTCAACACTGACCCTAGCTGGAATATGTTGAAGACGATGTACTATCTACTTGTAATCTTACTTTAATTTAAAACTGCTTAGGCTGTGAGGTTGCAAAAAATGTGATCCTCTCCATTCCTTTAATGGCAAGCAAGAGAGAGTGAAAGTGACTCCCCAAGGGGAATCACTTTCTGGGGTTTCAAGAAAAAAATTCTTCTCAAAGGCTGCAAAATTCACTTAAGGAAAAGGATCTTGGGGCGAGCATCATACCGAGCACATCTCTAGAGGCGCACTTCAATCAAATAAATGCTGCAGCATATTTGTGCCTGGCAAACCTAAGTAAGGAGTCAATCACAATACTACACACCATGTACATCAAGCACCTGTGGAGAAATTTTCTCCAGGAGGGGGGTATCTGTCCCCTTCAGCCCCTTTCAGCCCTTTTAGCCCTCTGAGGGACTCAGCTCTCCAGAGGGGCTGATAGTATCTACAGTCTTGGTCAACACTTAATTTAGAACACGTGTCTGTACCCAGGCAAGCTGACTAGTGCTGCAATTCTGTGTAGTTTAATGAGAGGCAATCCATCTCGTACCTTAGCAGGACAATTAAGGAAAATCCTGCACCCACTTTATTATCATGGTAAAGGTGTACATTGTCGTCTATGCCCAGACAGCTAGAATCAAGCATTCTGCATTGCTTCATAGTTGAAGTTTGGCAAGCAGGCAGGGGAAATATGCTTTTTCAGCACTTTTTTTGTGTGTCGGGAAGATGAGGGGTAGATGGAGACGCCCAGGGCAGATTGCAATATGTAATGGTGCAGTACAGACTCGTATAAGAGCAAACAAAGGAAGTGAATCCTGAATTGCTGTACCTCAAAGACAATCTCCATAATAACCATAAACCTATAAGAAGTGTGCACAGCTTCTTTAGTGACATTATGGTGAACAAATCTTGATGAACAGTGTAACCAGAGTGTGTTGAAAATTTCCAGTTTGAGTGGAAGACATGGATATTCTTCAAAGAACACGTCTGCTTCAATCAAGACAATGGATATTATTATTATAATAAAAAAGAAGCGCTAAGCCACAAGGGCTATACAGCACTGCAGGGTAGGGAAGGAAGCGAGGGTAATGGGCGGCAGAAGGAGGGAGGGATAATCAGTAGGTTACAGAAAACAGTGGGGCAGGGGATAGTGCAGGGGTAGAGGGTAGAAAGAGATTGAGGTAAAAAGGGCTGAAGGCATCAGAGTTTGTGAAGTAAGTGTTGTTGTCAAAAAGTCAATGAGAGAGTCCGGATGAAAGGTGGGTCCATCAGCGAGAAGGGAAGGTAAAGAGAGAGCAGCGGAGCGAAGACAACAATAGAAGTAAATTCTGCGTGCTCGCTGATAAAGTGGGCAGTCCAACTCAATGTGGCTGACTGATAATGGAGTCTGACAATTCTCACAGAGAGGAGCAGGGCGCCTCGCCATGAGATATCCATGAGTAAGACGAGTATGGCCAATGCGAAGACGGGAGAGAGTAGTCTCCCAACCTCTACACTGGTGACAAGAAGATGGCCAGTAACCTATACTCAGTTTAATAGATTGAAGTTTGTTACCGAGCATAGTAGACCAACGTTGTTGTCAACGGGTGTGAAGGTGGGTAGCTATTGCAGCAAAATAGTCCATAAATGGAATACTTCTATATGAAACTGGTAGGTCATGTACTGCTGACCGTGCAGCAGTGTCTGCCTGTTCATTGCCCTGTATGACAACATGTCCAGGGACCCAACAAAAAACAATATCTTTATGATTGGTAAAGATGCGGCGTAGCCAAAGTTGGATACGGAGGACTAAGGGGTGAGGTGTATCAAATTTCTTTATAGCCTGCAAAGCACTAAGGGAGTCTGAGACAACCACAAATGATGACACAGGCATAGATGCAATACGGATAAGTGCGGCAAGAATAGCATACAATTCAGCAGCAAAAATACTAGCCGAAGATAGTAAATGCCCTCGTATTACGCTGTCTGGAAACAATGCTGCGAATCCAACGCTGTCAGAAGACTTAGAGCCATCTGTGTACACTGCAATGGCATGAGAATGAGAGTGGAAGTGGTCAAGAAAAAGAGAGCGGGAAGCGACCGTAGGCAGTTGGGCTTTCGAGCAAGGGAGAGAGAAAGAACAGACTCGAACAGCTGGAACTTCCCAGGGGGGTAGGGAAAAGTGAGATGCTACATGAACATAGAAAGGTGGTAATTGAAGAGAAGACAAGAGAGAATGTAGGCGAAGAGAGAAGGGACGGAGTAAACAGGGGCGGCGAACAAATAAAGAATGTCTACTAATATCAGTGACCATTCTATAAATGGAAGGATTGCGGAGATCATGAGAGCGTACATAGTAGCGAAGGCAATGGGCATCACGGCGATCGGATAAGGATGGAATGTTTGCTTCTGCATAGAGGCTCTCAGCAGGGGAAGCACGAAGGCATAAACGTAATCCTTGGTGATGAATGGGCGAAGGAGAGTTCGACGATCAGCTCCCCATGAAAGATGAGCAAGGGTTTTAAGAAGGTTCAGCCGGCTGTGACGAGTTGCCTTCAGAGAGGTGATGTGAGGTTTCCAGGATAACCTACGGTCAAAGAGGAGGCCCAGAAACCTGACCGTGTCACGTTCAGGGATATGGGAGCCATAGAGGTACAAAGGATGATCGGAGATGACAGAGCGTCTAGTGAAAGTAATTTGGTGAGTTTTGGTGCTGGAAAATTTAAACCCAAGTGTGGTGGCCCAATTGGAAACACGGTCGACTGCATGCTGGAGAGAAACTGTAATGAGGTGACAGTCAGCGCCTGCACAGGCAATAGCCAAGTCATCAACATAGAGTGATGACCAAATATTTGATGGAAGACTAGAGGCCAAATCATTTATAGCAAGGAGAAAAAGTGTTGTGCTCAAAACACATCCCTGGGGGACACCTTCAGCTTGGATAAAGTATGAGGAGAGCACATTATTAACCCAAACACGGAAATGCCTGTCAGTTAAAAAGTTCTTAAGGAAGGATGGTAGATTGCCTCGAAGGCCTAAGGAGTGGGCTTGGGCTAAAATATTATACCTCCAAGTTGTGTCATATGCCTTCTCAAGGTCAAAAAATATGGCAATAACTGAGTGGTTATTCGCAAAGGCATTATGAACATACGTATCCAAGCGTAGTAAGGGGTCTATGGTAGAATGTCACTTACAAAAGCCATATTGACGAGTGTAGAGACTGTTGTGTGTCTCTAAATACCACATTAAACGTCTATTTACCAGGTGTTCCATCACTTTGCAAACTGCACTGGTAAGAGCAATGGGGCGATAATGGGAGGCTTCATGTCCCATAGTGCTTGGTTTGGGGAAAGGGAGAACAATGGCAGATTTCCACAGCTGTGGAAGAACTCCTTGTGACCAAATAAGATTGAAAAGGCGTAATAGGACTGCAAGGGCTGACTGATGTAAATGTTGTAGCATACGAATATGAATGTCGTCGAGCCCAGCTGCCGATGATCTGCAAGCTGAGAGTGTTGCCTCCAGTTCTTCAAGTGTAAAAGGCACATTATACTGTTCTTCTCTGAGAGAAGAAAAGTCCAAGGGTGCTAACTCTCTGGCAGACTTTGAGGGAAGAAACGAGGGGCATAGATGGAGCCCTGAGAAATATGGACCAGATGATTGCCAATTTCATTGGCAACATCTAGTGGGTTTGCTATACCAACACCGGCAACCCGCAGAACAGGAGCCGGGTCAGGAGAATATTTACCACTCAGTTTTCGTACTTTTTTCCAGACTGCACTCATAGAGGAAGCAGAGGTGATGGTGGAGACATAATCTCACCAGCAAGTGCATTTAGCGTCACAGATGACACGGCGATCGATCGCACGCTTCTGCTTAAAATCAAGAAGTCTCTCCGTGGTTCTATTGTACCGGTACCTGCCTCATGCAGCGTGTTTCAAACGTACTGCACGAGCACAAGCTGGAGACCAAGGCACGCATTTCTGAGAATGCCTGCCCGAAGTTTGGGGTATAGAATGAGAAGCTGTAGTTTAAACGGAGGACAAGAAGAGGTGTAAAAGCTCATCAATGGAAGACGAAGAAGGAACCTCACTAAAAACAGTTAGTTGTGAGTGAAGGTTCCAATTTGCCTGATCAAATTGCCAGTGTGGGATACGAAGAGGTGGTGAATATGAAGGGGAAGTAAGAATGATTGGGAAATGATTGCTGTCATGTAAATCTGGGAGAACAGAACAGAAAACTGAGAGATCGATGCAAGAGAGAGTGTGAGTCCGAGGATCAAAATGGGTGTGAGTACCTGTATTTAAAACATGGAGGGGGTGGGTGGCAAGAAAAGCCTCTAACTGAATGCCACGGGAATCACAGTGAGACCCCCCCCCCAGAGGAAATGATGGGCATTAAAATCGCCAAGTAACAGAATCGGTGGCGGTAATGACGAAACAAGAAAGGCAATATCCGGAATAGATAATGCCCGAGAAGGAGAGAGATATAAAGAACAGAGCATATACCACCTATGCAAGTAGATACGGGCTGCTGTGTAATGCAGTGAAGTACGAACAAATAGCTCATGGTACGGAATATCAGTACATAGAAGAAGGGCACTTTCATTGAAGGTCCCATCAGGAAAAGGATCTGAAGAATACAATAAATTATAGCCCGAGATGGGAGAGATAACAGCAGAGTGTAATTTTGGTACCTGTAAGCAAACACCAACAGGGGAAAACTGGAAGAGCAACATCTGAAGCTCACCCCGATTACCCCTAAGGCCGCATATATTCCACTGTAAATAGGCCATGATTGGCAATGATAAAGATACTTGAAATCCGCAGGTAAGGGTTCCTACGGACTAGAGGGGTTAGAAAAGTCCACATGCGGAGGCAGCGGAAAATGTTCAAGCAGCAATGGAACGGTGCGCTGTGAAGAAAGGGGTTGCGCAGATGGAGGAGAGGAGAGAGAAGGAACAGAGGGTGGATCAGTGTCCATTGATGGTTTGGTCTCTGCAATATATTCAGAGATTGCTTCGAGTGTTTCGGAATTCAGAGAGGTCGTATGGGAGACAATATTGGAGATCGTAGGGGGAGGATGAGTAAAGATTGGAACTGTAATGGACTGTACCAAGGTAGGGAGGCGAAAGGGTGGAGGGAACTGGAGAAGAAGCGTGGAAGGGGACAGAAGAGGCAGAAACCTGGGAGGAGGCAGAAGAGGAAGAAACTTGGGAGGGAACAGGGGAGGTAGGTATAGTATGAGGAGGAGGGTGAACCTCTACCCTTGTAACAGAGCCAGTGAGAGGGGAAGAACCTGGTACAGAGACAGGGAAGGTAAAATGAGGAGGTGGAAGAAGGGAAGGAGGGGTTAAAGGACCTTTTTTTTGACTTCTGAGAAGCAGAGGGACGATTGGGAGGAGGTGTCGTACGAGATCTTGTCGATGCTGAGGCTTGTGAGGGAGAACATGAAGAAGCGAGAACAGACTGAGGTGTTGAAGTAGGAACGTCTGAGCCTAGGACAGCAAAAGAATTAGATACAGGAGTGACTATGGGAGAGGTAACCACAGAGGAGGCTGCAGAAGATGGAACCCCAGATGTGGGGGATGTTTTGAACACGGGAATAAGAAACATGAGGTAGTCTCCCTTGGAGGTGGAGATGAGAAACTGCCATGGCATAAGGAAGACCTTCGGCCTCTTTGAGGTAACGGATTTCCCGCTCATTTAAGTAGACTTGGCAATGGCGAGAGTACGAAGGGTGAGCCTCATGACAATTAAGGCAAGAGGGAGGTCGATTGCAAGACGTATTTGAATGGTCATCGGCACCACAGACTGGGCATTCGGCTATAGATCTCCAATATTTCGCTGGATGGCCAAATCGCCAGCAATTTCTACACTGTTGCGGTGTAGGGATCACCTTTCGAACTTGTAACCGATGTCCTGCTACATAAACTGAGGATGGGAGTTCATGGTTGTCAAAAGTTAAATGAGCCATATTGCTAGGCTATCGTCTCCGCCTGCGAGCAGGAAGAACATAAGTGTCTACCTTGAGGATTGGGAGATCTTGGAGTTCCAGCTGTTCAAGAATGTCATTGCCACATGTCTGGAAATTTTGTTGAACTATGGTATGGGGCAGAATGACGGTACCACTACAAGAATTGAGGAAATGATGTTTTTCAATAGTGACAGGAACAGTATGTATATGGGAAAGAAGAGAAAGATCATGCGCTTGGGTAGCATTCTGTACAGTGATGATGCGCATACTGCTCTTAAGAGCATGAAAAGAAATATCTTTTCCAACATGGCGTAGGAGTGCCTTGCCAATACTGTGGTTGGAAAGATAGGCGGTAGAGGAAGTCGGTCATAAAGTGAAGAATTTAGTCCATTGTGCAGTCTGAAACTGAGCGTGGAAAGGGAGTGCAGGACGTGTCGATCTTTTCTGAGAAGAGCGAGAAGGTGGAGAAGTATCATCAGCAGGTAATTGTTGTTGGCGTTTAGGCGTGGGACGAGAGTTGGTCTGACGTGGAATGGGCCGGCGATTCGAAAATTGCTGCACCGTAGAGGGAGAGGCCAGAAGCATAGTCAAAGGAAAGCGGAGGTCAGATAAATCGAAGGAGTCAGTCGAGACCTCAGTACCTGAAGAGGGTGAGGAAACAGCACCGGCAAGAGGTACAGAGGCATGAGTGTCCGAAGAGTGGTCCAAAGACGAGGCGGGGTCAGAACGGGGTGCGGTATCAAGAAGGGCCCCGGGGGTAGCAGGTTCATGGATTGGGTTCTCCATGGTTAGGTTACTTCTTTCTTTTTGTTTTTAAGAAAAAAAAGAAAGAAGAAAATAAAATAAAAATAAAAAAAAGAATAAAAAAGGGGGGGGGACCGGGGAGGGATAGTTCCTAGGAGGAATGAAAGGGCCAGAAATCTCCCTCCACGCCCAAGAGGATCTCAGCACCGCAAGTAGCGTAGTTGCAGCATGGAACCCGTGCCATACCCTACTCATCATGCCAGTAAACCAGCAATCCGGGATAGCAACCTCACATCTGCCGAGCTACCTCGGTGGACAAAAGAGAGGGCGGCCGGATATCCACCACAAAGCATACCTCCTTCGGCCACCACCCCCAGAATCCGAAAGGTGGCTTCCAGAGATACACCCGTCACCCGAAAGACACCCATAGCCACTCTCCGGGATACCGGAGAGGGATTGGGACATCCCCAGGCGACCCAGATTCCACGGCAAACTACGTCACAGCCAAGAACCTCAACAGAATGGGATGGACCCCGGTACCCTTTCCCCTACCTAGGAACTAGCACGCCTGTGGGAAAAATCCCAAAGGCCAAAAAGAGGAAGGGCAAAAGGGAGGGGTGGGGAGGAGGAGGAGGAAAGGGAAAAGAGGAGGATGGGGAGGATGGGATAGGGAAGGGGGGATTGGGGGGTAATTAGGTTCGGTCTGAGGAAGGAGACCGACAGGTCTAATTCCTTAGACCAAGAGCCTCTTCACCACGCCAAGGAGCCCCCCTTGAAGAGGAAGACAATGGATAACCGGGTGCAACTACGGGTCAGCTGCAAATACCCGGGTGCATCTGATATACATGATAGGGGTAAGTCGGCTGTGCAGCGGATATCCATTCATGTTTTATTTGACATACCAATATCCGGTGATCTGAAGGCCATCGAGCCCACACCAGTACGTATCGTCAGTATTCATTTATTGAATTACCCCTTAGGGGTAATTATACTTATATAACTTTTTTCACACAGCCCTTAGGGAGTGCATATGACAGCTTCTCAAGACATCGCCTATAAGGATGGCTGTGTAGGCGAAAGCTGTCTTTCAAGATAAGTCCCATTACAGTCCATTATTTACTCTCTGACATAGCTTTGCAGCATTTCCCTAAAAGCACCAGTAAGGAACCCAGACCTGGTCAAACACGTCAAGAAATTGGAGAAAGTGCAAAGGTGTACAACAAGACCTATGAGGAGAGGTTAATTAAGATAACTCAGTCTGGCAACAATGCAGGACATGAGGATAAAGTAAAGTACAGAGGGGAATTGGTATGGTAGACAGGGGTAGAATGTTTCGGAGATGGGACACAGGAATAAGGGGACACCTAAAAGTTAAAATCTTAGATGAATTATTGGGATATTAGGAAGTATTTCTTCAGACTTAATGTTCTCAGGAAGTGATAACAATCTGGAGAGCGATGTAATGGAGGCAGGATCCAGACATAGCTTTAAGAGGAGGTACAATAAGGCTCTTGCAGCAGGAAGAGTGGACCTAGCAGTGGCTAGTGATGAGGCGGGACCAGGAACTGTTAATCGACAGCTGTAACTACAGGTAGGCGAGTACACATTCAAGACTTGAACATACTCTACAAAGTAGATTTTATGGTAGATAATCACTCACTGTTATGAGAGTGTAACAAAAACTTATCATTAATATAGACAGCTACTTATAGAAAAGTGTGCATATTGGTACACATATTTATGTTCTGTGACACGCATATATGTACTTAGGAAGCACGGACAGGCAATCACAAAACACAGGAACTATCACTCACAGATAAAATGAGTAAGCAAACTGGTATACACATACTAACGCATGCATGCAAGCTTGCATGAATGAACATATGCTCACACGAATACACGCATGAACTACCACACACAGGCTTAGTGCCTAATCGACATGTGCCTAGGACAAAATGGTAACACACACACATACACACACACACCATACACACACACACCCCACACACACACACACACACACACACACACACACACACACACACACACACACACACACACACACACACACACACACACAGGAGGAGAGTGGTGGAGCACCTGGAACGGAACAAGATTATAAACAACAACCAGCACGGATTCATGGAAGGCAAATCCTGTGTCACAAACCTTCTGGATTTTTATGACAAGGTAACAGAAGTAAGAAAAGAGAAAGAGAGGGGGTGGGGTGATTGCATTTTCGTTGACTGCAGGAAGGCCTTCGACACAGTTCATCACAGGAGATGAGTGCAGAAACTGGAGGATCAGGCACGTATAACAGGATAAGCACTACAATGGATCAGAGAATACCTGGTAGGGAGGCAACAACGGGTCATGGTACGTGATGAGGTATCACAGTGGGCTCCTGTGACGAGCGGGGTACCACAGGGGTCAGTCGTAGGATCAGTGCTATTTTTGATATATGTGAATGACATGGCGGATGGGATAGACTCTGAAGTGCCCCTGTTCGCAGATGATGTAAAGCTAATGAGAAGGATTAAATTGGAAGAGGATCAGGCAGGACTATAAAGAGACCTGGAGAGGCTGAACACGTGGTCCAGCAACTGGCTTCTCGTCAACCTTGCAAAATGCAAAGTCATGAAGATTGGGGAAGGGCAAAGAAGACTGCAGACAGAGTATAGTCTAGGTGGACAAAGGCTGCAAACCTCACTCAGGGAGAAACATCTTGGGGTGATCATATATTACAATCCAAGAGTCCAAATGGCCTGTTATCCTGGGTGTAAGGGGAGCAAAATAAACACAGCAGAAAAACTTTTGACTTATATTATCATTCACCAATTTAGAACAGAAGTATGTACAGTATATACACTATGTACAGCAATAGGTATTAGTGTACTCCACGGTAAGCAAGGCAGAATAGAAGCCACTAGAGAGCAGACCGTGCTTCAACCAGCTCTAGAATGGGAATGACAAGGGCAGACAGGAGAGTGGTACCCACATAACCTCTGCGATTGCCAAAACCATCTTCTCATTGGCTGGAACCTGGGTACTGGTTGAACGACGTGGCCCCTTCGTCAACCCTCAGTCCCCTGGTTCGCTGGTTGGGGGAGATAGCCTGTAATTGAGGGTGAGTACATGCGCCGAATAAAGGTTACGAACTCATTGCATGCCACACCATAACACTGAGCATGTCTCCGAAGGCACACATCAACCAGATAACTGCTGCAGCATATGGGCGCCTGGCAAACCTGAGAATAGCATTCCGATACCTTAGTAAGGAATTGTTCAAAGCACTGAACACTGTGTACGTCAGGCCCATACTAGAGTATGCAGCACCAGTTTGGAACCCACACCTGGTCAAGCACGTCAAGAAATTAAAGAAAGTACAAAGGTTTGCAACAAGACTAGTTCTGGAGCTCAGGGGAATGTCCTATGAAGATAGGCTGAGTGAAATCGGACTGACGACACTGGAGGACAGGAGGGTTATGGGAGACATGACAACAACATACAAAATAATGCGTGAAATAGACAAGGTGGACAGAGACAGGATGTTCCAGAGAGGGAACACAGAAACAAGGGGTCACAATTGGAAGCTGAAGACTCAGACGAGTCACAGGGATATTAGGAAGTACTTCTTCAGTCACAGAGTCGTCAGGAAGTGGAATAGCCTAGCAAGTGATGTAGTGGAGGCAGGAACCATATATACCTTTAAGACGAGGTATGACAAGCTCAGGAAGCAGAGAGAGAGAGAGAGAGGACCTAGTAGCGATCAGTGAAGAGGCGGGGCCAGGAGCTGAGTCTCGACTCATGCAACCTCAATTAGGTGAGTACAATTAGGTAAGTACACACACACACACACACACACACACACACACACAAATGAAAAGGAAGGAGACAAGACATACACTAAGGCCTTATCAGGCCACCAAGCAAGGCCGAGAAATATAGGGGGTGAACTGCTGGGCGCATTGGCAGCAGTAATTGAAAGAGTTGCAAGGAGAGAAGATGACAGATCTCATGCAGAGACAACCAGGCCACCTAAGTTACAGAAATTAATAAGGGAGACAATGGCCATGTACAAATGGGACCCAGACATAAAGGGAAAGGCAATGGGAAGAGAGGGAGAGATCAATATTCATGGGCTTCAGGAGAGCAAAGGGAGGACATACAATGTAAGACTTCAGAAAGGGAAAACAGGACCTTGGAAACATCAAATAAATAGACGAGGACGACATGATCGAGATAATAAACATTCAGAGAATAGGGTGGTACTAGAAGGAGAGAAATCGGCTGTTCAAACTGATTTTCAAGACAGCAATGGTGCAGAACAGGACCCCTCAGATGAAACCAGGACTGAAGGAATCATCACAAAAGAGGGTGTTCCTAGACCACGACAGAACGAGAACAGAATGACAGCAGCCGAGAGAGAGGGCACAGAAACGAAAGGGGCTAAAAGAAAGATAAGGAGAGAGTCAACAGAGGACAGCCAGAGCTGGGCAGAGCAACAATCACAAACACCCACAGAACCACCCTCAGAACACCACTATCCCAATACAATCCACACTCACAGCCCCCACCCTACACTATGCAATAGTATCCTACAACACCCTGCCAGGTCCCTCACTCCCTCAACCCCTACGAACCCCATAGAATACAGTGTAGGAGAGGAAACTGAAGGTATGGTACACCAATGCTGATGAAATAATAAATAAGTGGGAGGAGTGACACAAAAGAATCGAAGAGGCATCACCAGACATCATAGCTCTCAAAGAAACCAAGCTCACAGGAATGATAACAGATGTCATATTTCCAACTGGATATTAGACCCTGAGGAAAAAAAGAGTGAACAGAGCGGGTGGAGAAGTGGCACTGCTCATCAAAAAAAAAAAAAAAAAAGAGGGATTTGAAGAGTTGGAGAAAGGAGACAGAGGAAAGTTAAGACACTACATAGTAGGAATATTTCAGTCTGGACATCCCAAGGTAGTAGCAGGAGGAGGCCAAGGAAAGAGTATGATGAGAGTAATAGACCGATGGTTGATGCACTGGCTGAAGTGGCCAGAAGGGCTCATGCGAGCTGGGCAAAGCTGATTTTGGGTGACTTCAGTCACAAGGAAATCTAATGAGAGAACCTGGAGCCACATGGGGGGCCAAAACACGGAGGACTAAGATGATGGAGGAGGTAATGGAAAACTTCATGTACAAACACCTAAGGGACAGTACCGGAGAGGAGAGGATGAACCAGTAAGACTGGACTTATTCACCTTGAGTAGTGCAGGTTCTAAGGACAACACTTATGAAAAACCCCTCGGGGGCCAGTGACCACGGGGTTTTGAGTTTCGAATACATAGTAGAGTTACAAGTGGAGAAAGAAATAGGAAGGGCAGGATGAATGAAGCCAAACCGAAATAGAGGGGACTACACAGGCATGAGAAATTTCCTACAGTGGGTTCAGTGGGACAGAACTGGCAAGGAGGTCAGTAAATGAGATGAAATGTGGGACAACAATATGCAAAGAAGCTGAGGCGAGATTTGTATCCAAGGGTAACAGAATTAACGAGAAAGCCAGGATGAGCCCTTGGTTCACTAAAGTTGTTGAGGCCAAACCCAAGAGTGCTAGAGATTGGGAAAAGTACAGAAGGCAAAGGACCCATGAGAATGAACATTAAAATGGTATAAAATACCGACAGGTTGTTAGGTAAGACACATATGCAACAGTTAGGTATCTTTATTATGAAACGATTTGCCTACACAGTAGGCTTCATCAGTCAAGTACAGAAAAGTTGATAGAAGCAGAAGATACTTGAAGACGATGTAATCAGTCCATCATCCTTAAAGTTTTGAGGTGGTCAGTCCCTCAGTCTGGAGAAGAGCATTGTTCCATAGTATGAAACAATATGGAGATGAAGTGACAGAATGGAGCTTTTTATAGCGCCAAGAGGTGAGACGTAGGCCATAGTATGGAACAATGCTCTTCCAAGCATTGTTCCATACTATGGAACAATGCTCTTCTCCAGACTGAGGGACTGACCACCTCAAAACTTTAAGGGTGATGGACTGATTACATCGTCTTCAAGTATCTTCTGCTTCTATCAACTTTTCTGTACTTGACTGAAGAAGCCTACTGTGTAGGCGAAACGTTTCATAATAAAGATACCTAACTGTTGCATATGTGTCTTACCTAACAACCTGTCGGTATTTTATACCATTTTAATGTTCAATCTGTCAGACACTGCAACACAAGGGTATCTTGGTACAGACCTGCAATCAACTTCGACAACTTCCACTAGTGAGAGCGGCTGGATTTGAGAGGGACCTGACCTTTCAACATCTGAGTTCTTACCTCTCCTAGTGGCCTACGTCTCACCTCTTGGCGCTATAAAAAGCTCCATTCTGTCACTTCATCTCCATATTGTTTCATACTATGGAACAATGCTCTTCTCCAGACTGAGGGACTGACCACCTCAAAACTTTAAGGATGATGGACTGATTACATCGTCTTCAAGTATCTTCTGCTTCTATCAACTTTTCTGTACTTGACTGATGAAGCCTACTGTGTAGGCAAATCGTTTCATAATAAAGATACCTAACTGTTGCATATGTGTCTTACCTAACGGACCCATGAGAAGGAGAGCAGTCATAAAGCCGGAAAAGAATATGCACAGGTAAGAAGGGAGGCCCACCGACAATACGAAAAAGACATAGCAGCAAAAGTCACATCTCACCCGAACATCAGGAGGAAAACACAGTCAAGGACAAGGTAATCAGGCTTTGGAAGGAAAAAGAAATGACAAGAAACTACTGCGAAGTATGTGAGGAGCTCAACATGAGATTCAAAGAAGTGTTCAAAGAGGAGACAGAAGGGACTTCAGAAAGATGAAGAGGTGTGGAACACCATCAAGTGTTAGACACAATACTTATAACCGAGGAAGAAGTGAAAAGGCGGCTAACGAGCTTGATACCTCAAAGGCGATGGGGCCAGATAACATCTCTCTGTGGGTCCTGAGAGAGGGAGCAGCGGTACTATGTGTACCACTAACAACAATCTTCAAAACATCTATTGAAACAGGGCGACTACCTAAGGTATGGAAGACAACAGACATAGTTCCAATTTTTAAAAATGGAGACAGGCACTAAGCATTAAACTACAGATCAGTTTCACTGAAATGTATGCAAAGTCATAAAGAAGATTATCAGGCTAAGAGTGGTGGAGCACCTAGAAAGGAATGAGCTTATCAACGACTACCAGCACGGTTTCAGTGACGGGCAATACTGTGTCACAAACCTACTGGAGTTCTATGACAGGCTGACAGCTAAGACAAGGGAGACAAGGGTGGGTAGATTGCGTTTTCTTGGACATGTTTGACACAGTTCCACACAAGAAGTGCTGTATAGCCCTTGTGGCTTAGCGCTTCTTTTTTATTATAATAATAATCCACACAAGAGGTTAGTGCAAAAGCTGGAGGACCAGGCACGAATAACAGAGAACGCACTACAATGGATCAGGGAATACCTGTCAGGAAGACAACAACGAGTCATGGTACATGGCGAGGTGTCAGAGTGGGAGCCTGTAACGAGCTGGGTGCCACAGGAGTCAGTCCTAGGACCGGTGCTATTTCTGGTATTAGTGAACATGATAGAAGGAATAGACTCCGTAGTGTCTCTATTTGCAGATGATTTGAAATTGATGAGAAGAATTCAATCAGACGAGGACCAGGCCAAACTACAAAGGGATCTGGACAGGCTGCAGGCCTGGTCCAGCAACTGGCTCCTGGAGTTCAACCCACCAAGGGCAAAGTCATGATGATTGGGGAAGGGGAAAGAAGAACACAGATGGAGTACAGTCTAAAGGGCCAGAGACTACAAACATCACTCAAGGAATAGGATCTTGGGGCGAGTATAACACCGGGCACATCTCCTGAAGCGCACATCAAACAAATAACTGCTGTACCATATGGGCGACTAGCAAACCTCAGAACAGCATTCCGACATCTTAATAAGGAATCGTTCAGGACCCTGTACACTGTGTACATTACGCCCATATTGGAGTATGCAGCACCAGTTTGGAACCCACACCTAGCCAAGCATATAAAGAAACTAGATAAAGCACAAAGGTTTGCAACAAGACTAGTCACAGACCTAAGGGATATGTCCTACGAAGAGAGGTAAAGGGAAATCGACCTGACGACACTGGAAGACAGGAGAGATTGGGGGTATATAATAACGACATATAAAGTACAGAGAGGAATCGACAAGGTGGACAGAGATAGGTTGTTCCAGATATGGTACACAGCAACAAGGGGTCACAGTTGGAAGTTGAAGATTCACATGAATCACAGGGATGTTAGGAAGCATTTCTTCGGTCAGAGAGTTGTCAGGAAGTAGATTAGTCTGGGAAATGATGTAGTGGAGGCAGGATCCATACATATCTTTAAGAAGAGGAATGATGAAGCTCAATTAGCGTGAAGAGTGACACAGTAGTGGCCAGTGAAGAGTCGGGGCCAGGAGCTGTGACTCGACCGTTGCAATCACAACTAGGTGAGTGCAACTAGGTGAGTACACTTAGTAGTGAGCTACAGTAGCGGGGCCAGGAGCTGTGGATCAACCCCAGCAACCACAATTAGGATAGTACAACTAGGTGACTACACACAGTAGCGAGCCAGAGCTTCTGGCAGGGCCAGGAGCTGTGGATCGACCCCAGCAACCAAAATTAGGTGAGCACAATTAGGTGCGTACACACACACACACACACACACACACACACACACACACACACACACACACACACACACACACACACGCACACCTCAGTAAGGATTCGTTCAAGACTCTGTATACCATTAACGTCAGGCCCATACTGGAGTATGCAGCACCAGTTTGGAATCTACACCTAGTCAAGCACGTCAAGAAAAAGAAAGTGCAAAGGTTTGCAACAAGACAAGTCCCAGAGCTACGGGGATTGTCCTACGAAGAAAGGTTGAGGGAAATCGGCCTGACGACACTGGAGGACAGGAGGGTCAGGGGAGACATGATAACGACATATAAAATACTGTGCGGAATAGACAAGATGGACAAAGACGGGATGTTCCAGAGAAGGGACACAGACACAAGAGGTCACAATTGGAAGTTGAAGACTCAGATGAATCAAAGGGATGTTAGGAAGTATTTGTTCAGTCATAGAGTAGTCTGGCCGTGGAATAGCCTAGAAAGTGACGTAGTGGAGGCGGGAACCATACATAGTTTAATAAGGGAAACAATGGCTATGTACAAAAGGAACCCAGAGATAATGAGGGAAAGGCAATAGTAGAAGGAGAGGGAGAGGTTAGTTTATATTAATGGGCTTCAGGAGAGCGAAGGGAGGACATACAATGAAAGATGGCAGAAAGTTGAAAACATCATCAAACACATAGACAAGGAATACATGAGTTATTAAATTTTCAGAGAATAGGAGAACTCGATGGAGAGAAATTAGCCAGTCAAATTGATTCTCGAGACAGAAACAGTAAGGAACAGGATCCTGCAGGAGAAACCACAGCTAAAGGAATCATCAACATGTAGGAGAGTGTTCCTAGACCAAGGCAGAATGAGAAAAGAACGACAACAGCTGAGGGAGAGGACTCAGAAACGAAAGGGGCTAGAAAGAGAGACAAGGATAGAGTCAGCAGGGGGACAACCAAACCCATCTAGGCTGAAGCTTCGCCTAGATGGGTTTGGGAGTGAGTGTCAAGTGGTTGGTGCTGGAGAGAAGTGAACGGAATCTAACAAGCAGCGCGTTAAAAAGCTGCTACCACTTTAAGTAGCATGTGGTTCACAATTCAGGAAGGAAGGAAGGTAAGGAAGGTTAATAGAGAAATTGTGAAGGTAGGAAACTGATTCTCTGTTCTTCAGGACGAGTGTGCTTCAGTGGTTAGTGAGGTTAAAGTACCCTGCTAATCAAGGTAAGACTATCTTAATTGTGGGAGACTCTCAGGACAGATATGTAAGTACTAGGGTTGTTTTTGTAACAGAGGTAGGAAGGTCAGACAGAGGGTGTACCTCCCAGGAGCTGGTGTTGGTGACAGTCAGCAGGTTGGATAATATTATGTTAGGTAATGGGAACAAGCCCATTATCTGTCTTAGTGCTGGTGGAAATGACATCGGGAAGGCAGGAGACAGGAGCTGCTGGATAGGTACAGGTCAGCCATAGAAGTAGTCAGGTCTAAAGGAGGGATCCCAATCTTATGTAGCATCTTTCCTAGAAAGGGAGTGGGCATGAATGGATGTCTAGGGCAATTGGTATATATTGCTGGCTAGACAGGTACTGCAAGGAACTTGCAATCCCATTTATTCATAACTGGGACAAATTCTATGGCAAACATGGGGATGGGGTTCAACTCTCTGGGGGTGGAGTGGCTGTATTAGCCAATTCAATTGAGGGGGTCATTGCTGACTTGTCTAGGAATTTAAACTGATAGATTATAGAGGTATGGATGTTTGTGGGAAAGAATCAGGCTGCAGTACTAGGGTTGGAAAAAGCAAATATTACCAGGATACCCCAGGGATATGTTTTAAAGACAATATTCATAATGCAGTTGCTAGTAAAGGCAAAGCAATTGCTCAACAAACAAAG
Organism: Cherax quadricarinatus; assembly: GCF_038502225.1. Taxonomy (NCBI): domain Eukaryota; kingdom Metazoa; phylum Arthropoda; class Malacostraca; order Decapoda; family Parastacidae; genus Cherax; species Cherax quadricarinatus. The sequence goes on from NC_091306.1 coordinate 50,644,755, forward strand.
AGAGATAGTAGCGAGCAACGAGTGACTAGCTCCCTTAAGGTTTACTATACAAAGAGTAGGAGTCTAACAAATAAGATAGATGAGCTAAGATTACTTGCAAGTGCAGGTAACATAGATATTATTGCTATAACAGAGACTTGGTTCTATTTGAAAGATACAACATACAGGGTTATAAACTATTCCACCCTGATAGGGTCAACAGGAAGGGTTATTGAGTGGCGGTGTATGTCAGAGATAATTTAAATTGTGTTAGACAAGATATAAGATTAGAAACATCGGACACAGAATTTGTTTGGCTACAGTTTCTCGAAGGTCGTGAAAAATTAATTTTGGGTGTGATTAATAGGCCGCCAAACCTTGATAGAGAGTGCAGTAGGCGGCTATGGGACGAAATTCATAAGGCGTCTAGACATGAAAATGTTGTGTTAATGGGAGATTTTAACTTTATACAAACTGACTGGAACAATGTGACAGGAAATCTTGAGTCTAGTGACTTGACTTGGTTAATGATGAGCTTGGGGAAAGCAATCACAAATCACTTAGTTTCAGTATATCATGCAATTACCCAGATAACTGCAATCAAGTCTCTGTCCCCGACTTTCGCTTGGCCGACTTCATGAGGCTAAGAAATTACCTGAGTGGGTTAAATTGGAATGACCTGATTTTCGGTCAGGTAGGTGGTGTTGATTCCCAATATGATGCTTTTCAGTGCACAGTTCTAGCTGCCCAGACAACTTTTGTTCTGCATAGGGAAATTAGATCTAACCAAAATGATCCCAAATGGATAAACAATAGATTAAAACATCTCACTGGTCAAAAGAGAGGCATATATAGGTGTAACAAAAGAGGGGATGAGCAGCTAAGAAATCAATATATTCAAATAAAGAGATATAAAAAATGGAATCAGAAAAGCAAAAAGGGATTAGGAGGCTATAGTCACAAGGGATTCGAAGATTAACCCAAAAGGGTTCTTTCAGGTATACAGAAATAAGATTAAGGACAAGATAGGCCCACTTAAAAGTAACTCAGGTCAGATCACTGACAGTGACAAGAAAATGTATGAACGTTTCAGTACCTAATTCCTCTCAGTTTTTACTCGGGAAGATATCATCGAAATTCCAGAAATAATAAATTATGTAGAGCAGGACGTTAATAACCTATGCACGATTGATATAACTAGTGACATGGTCCTCAGACAAATAGAGAAATTAAAACCTAACAAGTTCTCAGGCCCTCATGAACTGTTTGCAAAAGTTTTAAAGGAATGTAAAAAGGAACTTTCCGTACCTTTGGCTAATCTTTTTAATATATCATTACCAATTGGCATAGTGCCAGACAAGTGAAAATTGGCAAATGTAATACCTATTTATGAGGCAGGTGACAGATACTTAGCTTCTATCTATAGAACAATAAGTCTTACCTCCATAGTTGGAAAAATTTATGGAATCAATAACTGCCGAAGCAATTCGTAGCCATCTTGAAAGGCATAAATTGATTAATGAATCTCAACACGGTTTTACAAAGTGGCGTTCCTGTCTTACGAATTTACTAACTTCCTTCACTAAGGTATTTGAGGGGTAGATCATGGTAATGAATATGATATTGTGTATATGGACTTCAGTAAGGCTTTCGATAGAGTTCCACATCAGAGGTTTTTTTTACGAAACTTAAGGCACACGGAATAGGAGAAGGAATTTTTTCCTGGGTAGGGGCATGGTTGACAAATAGACAGCAGAGAGTTTGCACAAATGGGGAGAAATCAGAATGGGGGCGCGCCACAAACGGTGTTCCACAGGGGGTCAGTGTTGGGCCCCTTATTGTTCGCAATTTACATAAACGACATATATGAGGGAACAAATATCAAAATATCAACATAAGCAAATTTGCTGATGACACCAAAACAGGCAATCCAGTTCATTCTAATGAGGACACTAGAGCACTCCAGGATGATTTGAATAGACTGATGCAGTGGTCGAAGAAGTGGCAGACGCAGCTTAATATAGACAAATGTAAAATTCTAAATGTTGGACAGGAACATAACTATGCCACATATAAACTAAATAATGTAGATCTTAATATTATGGACTGCGACAAGGATTTAGGAGCTCTGGTTAGCAGTAATCTGAAACCAAGACAACAGTGCATAAATACTCGCAATAATGATGAGGTGTCGGTGTGCTCGTCCGTGACGAGCGGGGTTTCACAGGGGTCAGACCGATGACTGGTGCTATTCCTAGTATTTGTAAATGACATGAAGAATGGAATAGATTCAGAGGTGTCCCTGTTTGCAGATGATGTGAAGTTGATGAGACGAATTCAATCGGACGAGGACCTGGCAGAACTACAAAGGAATCTTGACAGGCTGCAGGCCTGGTCCAAAAACTGGCGCCTGGAGTTCAACCCCACCAAGTGCAAAGTCATGAAAATTGGGGAAGAGCAAATAAGACCGCAGATAGAGCACAGTCTAGAGGGGCCAAAGACTATAAACCTCATTCAAGGAAAAGGATCTTGGGGTGAGAATAATACCAAGCACGTCTCCTGAGGCGCACATCAACTAAATAACTGCTGCAGTGTATAGGCCTCTAGCAAACCTAAGAATAGCATTCTGACATCTCAGTAAAGAATCGTTTAGGACCCTGAGCACCGTGTATGTTAGGCCCATATTAGAATATGCAACATCAGTTTGGAGCCCACACCTGGCCAAGCATGTCAGGAAATTAGAGAAAGTGAAAAGGTTAACAACGAGGCTACTCCCGGAGCAAAGGGGCATGTCCTATGTCCTACGAGGAAAGGTTAAGGATAATCGAACTGATGACACTGAAGGACAGGAGAGATAGGGATAATTTGATAACGACATATAAAATACTGAGAGGAATCGACAATTGGAAGTTGAAGAGTCATGTGATCCACAGGGATGTTAGGAAGGATTTCTTCAGTTGTATCTCTCTATCGGTTTTGAAAGAAAAAAAAACTGAGTCACTGTGCGTGCCAATGACAACACTTTTCATATCATAACAGGGCAACTACCTGAGCTGTGGAAGACAGTTTCCAAGAAAGGAGACAGATAAGCAGCATTACAACTACGTACTAGTGTCGCTGACATTGGAGAAGATTATCAGAAGAGTGGTAGAGCTCCTAGAAAGAAATGACCTTATATACAATAACCAGCATGGTTTCAGGAAGAGGAAATCCTTTCACAAACTTCCTGGAGTCATTTGACAAGGTAATAGAAACAAGAAAGGAGAAGGGCAAAGAGAGATTGGTAGGTAGACTGTATTTTCTTGGATTGTAAAAAGGTTTTTGACACAGTTCCACAGATGATTAGTACAAAAGTTAGAGTAGCAGGAAGGAATAACTGCAAAGGTACTGCATTGGATCAGGGAATACCTAACAGGAAGGAAACAATAAGTGATGATACGTGACGAGGTGTCAAAATGGGTGCATGTGATTAGCGGGTTTCCAGAAAGGGGAGTCCAAGGGCAATTGTTGTTTCTGGTACATGTGACTGACATGACGGAAGGGATAGATTCAGTGGTTTCCCTGTTTGCAGACGATGTGAAGCTGTTGTGGAGAATTCAAGTGGATGAGGATCAGGTAGAATTGCATAGGATGCACATATGGTCCAACAATTGGCTCATAGAGATTAACCCCACCAAGATTGGAGGACATAGAAGACACCTCACTTAAGAAAAATAACCTTGAGGTGAGTAACATTCCGAGCAAATCTCCTGATGCACACATCAACCAAATAACTGCTGCAGCATACGGGCGCCTGGAAAACCTTAGAATATCATTTCGACACCTGAGCAAAGCGTCGTTCAAAACACTATGTTGTTGGTCAGGCTCATATTGGTTTATGCAGCACCAGTATGAAACCTCCCACCTGGTCAAGCAAATTAAGAAAGTTGAGAAAGTGCAAAGGTTTGCAATAAAAATATTCCCAGTGCTAAGGGGTAGGTCCTATGAGGAGAGGTTAAGGGTAATCAACCTGACGATACTTGAAGACAGGAGAGATAGGGAGGACGTAACATAAAATACTGAGACGAACTGACAAAGTGGATAGGGACAGGATGTTTCAGAGATGGGACACAACAACAAGGAGTGATAACTGAATGTCGGAGACTCAGATGGGTCACAGGGATTTTAGGAAATATTTTTTCAGTCATAGAAATGTCAGAAAGTGGAACAATCTGCAGTGTGATGTAGTGGAGGCAGGATCCATAAATATCTTTAACAAGAGGTACGATAAATCTCTGACCAGGGAGAGTCGAACTGATAACAACCCGTGAAGAGGCGGGGCCAGGAGCTACACCTCGACCCCTGCAACCATAAATAGGTGAGTGTACACACACACACACACACACACACACACGCACACACACACACACACACACACACACACACACACACACACACACACACACACACAATAAAATAACAGAAGTAAGACAAGAGAGAGAAGGGTGGGTTGATTGCATCTTCTTGGACTGCAAGAAGGCCTTTGACACAGTTCCTCACAAGAGATTAGTGCAGAAGCTAGAGCATCAGGCGCATATAACAGGAAGGGCACTGCAATGGATCAGAGAATACCTGACAGGGAGGCAACAACGAGTCATGGTACGTAATGATGTATCACAGTGGGCACCTGTGACGAGCGGGGTCCCACAGGGGTCGGTCCTAGGACCAGTGCTATTTTTGGTATATGTGAACGACATGACGGAAGGGTTAGACTCAGAAGTGTCCCTGTTTGCAGATGATGTGAAGTTAATGAGGAGAATTAAATCTGATGAGGACCAGGCAGGACTTCAAAGAGACCTGGACAGACTGGACACCTGGTCCAGCAAATGGCTTCTCGAATTTAATCCTGCCAAATGCAAAGTCATGAAGATAGGGGAAGGGCACAGAAGACCACAGATGGAGTATAGGCTAGGTGGCCAAAGACTGCAAACCTCACTCAAGGAGAAAGATCTTGGGGTGAGTATAACACCGAGCATGTCTCCGGAAGCACACATCAATCAGATAACTGCTGCAGCATATGGGCGCCTGGCAAACCTGAGAACAGCATTCCGATACCTTAGTAAGGAATCATTCAAGACACTGTACACCGTGTATGTCAGGCCCATACTGGAGTATGCAGCACCTGTTTGGAACCCGCACTTGATAAAGCACGTCAAGAAACTAGAGAAAGTACAAAGGTTTGCAACAAGGTTAGTTCCAGAGCTAAGGGGAATGTCCTATGAAGAAAGATTAAGGGAAATCGGCCTGACGACACTGGAGGACAGGAGGGTCAGGGGAGACATGATAACGACATATAAAATACTGCGTGGAATAGACAAGGTAGACAAGGACAGGATGTTCCAGGGAGGGGACACAGAAACAAGAGGCCACAATTGGAAGTTGAAGACACAAATGAGTCAGAGAGATAGTAGGAAGTATTTCTTCAGTCATAGAGTTGTAAGGCAGTGGAATAGCCTAGAAAATGACGTAGTGGAGGCAGGAACCATACACAGTTTTAAGACGAGGTTTGATAAAGCTCATGGAGCGGGGAGAGAGAGGGCCTAGTAGCAACCGGTGAAGAGGCGGGGCCAGGAGCTAGGACTCGACCCCTGCAACCACAAATAGGTGAGTACAAATAGGTGAGTACACACACACACACACGAACACAGATATATATATCTCTGTTTGCTGATGATAAACTAATGAAAATAAAAAAAATAGATAAGGCCAGGGAAAGGTTGCTAAATGATCTGGATAGACTGCATGATTGCTGTGAGTTCGTTTCCCCCGCAAATGTAATGTGCAGATTAAGGAAAGAGCAAGAAGACTATAAATGGAGCACAGACTCTGGAAATAGAAGCTGCAAACCTCACTCAATGAGACAGACATAGAGGTCAGTAAAGCACCTAGTTTGTATATGGCCAGAGCCTCACGTCAGGCAAATAACCTTAGTAGCTAATGCTGGTCTGGGAAGTCTGAGTGTATGTTTCAAGGCCGTTTATACAACAGCAAGGAACTCACCTAAAAAAGATTGCAAAAAAACTTGAAAAAGTTCAGAGGTATGACACGAGGTAAGTTAGTTCCAGATCTAGAAGGAAGGAGCTACTTGGAGAGGTTAACATGAACTGAATATAAAGGCACTGCACGACAGAAGAACCAGGGAGACATGATAACAGACAAAATACCCAGAGAAATTATAGGAAAGACAGGGAAACACTTTCGAAATATGAGAAACAGGCACTTGGCAGCACAAGTTGAAGTTAAAGACAGATGAGTGTGAAAGGTAAGACACATATGCAACAGTTAGGTATCTTTATTTCGAAACGTTTCGCCTACACAGTACTGTGTAGGCGAAACGTTTCGAAATAAAGATACCTAACTGTTGCATATGTGTCTTACCTAACAACCTGTCGGTATTTTATACCATTTTAATGTTCACAGATGAGTGTGAAGGTATAAGGACACTTTCAGAGCTTCACAGGGTATTTGAAAGGACCATTCCTCCTTAGGAAAAAAATTAATGAAACCAATAATAACAGGCAAAAAAAATTAATTTATTAAAAATATGCAAAACGATAATTGTAAATATAAAACAGACAAATATGACTCTTACCTAACTGAAGCAATAATGAAAAATAAATTTATAAATTAATCTCGTGAACTAAGCGATTATATATAGGACCCGAACAGATGGTAATTGGGTGTGTTGTTGGAATGTTGCATGTGTGTTGTTGGAATGTTGCATGTGTGTTGTTGGAATGTTGCATGTGTGTTGGAATGTTGCATGTGTGTTGTTGGAATGTTGCATGTGTGTTGGAATGTTGCATGTGTGTTGGAATGTTGCATGTGTGCTGTTGGAATGTTGCATGTGTGTTGTTGGAATGTTGCATGTGTGTTGTTGGAATGTTGCATGTGTGTTGTTGGAATGTTGCATGTGTGTTGTTGGAATGTTGCATGTGTGTTGTTGGAATGTTGCATGTGTGTTGTTGGAATGTTGCATGTGTGTTGTTGGAATGTTGCATGTGTGCTGTTGGAATGTTGCATGTGTGTTGGAATGTTGCATGTGTGTTGGAATGTTGCATGTGTGTTGTTGGAATGTTGCATGTGTGTTGTTGGAATGTTGCATGTGTGTTGTTGGAATGTTGCATGTGTGTTGGAATGTTGCATGTGTGTTGTTGGAATGTTGCATGTGTGTTGTTGGAATGTTGCATGTGTGTTGTTGGAATGTTGCATGTGTGTTGTTGGAATGTTGCATGTGTGCTGTTGGAATGTTGCATGGGTGTTGGAATGTTGCATGTGTGTTGGAATGTTGCATGTGTGTTGTTGGAATGTTGCATGTGTGTTGTTGGAATGTTGCATGTGTGTTGGAATGTTGCATGTGTGTTGGAATGTTGCATGTGTGTTGGAATGTTGCATGTGTGTTGGAATGTTGCATGTGTGTTGGAATGTTGCATGTGTGTTGGAATGTTGCATGTGTGCTGTTGGAATGTTGCATGTGTATTGTTGGAATGTTGCATGTGTGTTGTTGGAATGTTGCATGTGTGTTGTTGGAATGTTGCATGTGTGTTGTTGGAATGTTGCATGTGTGTTGTTGGAATGTTGCATGTGTGTTGTTGGAATGTTGCATGTGTGTTGTTGAAATGTTGCATGTGTGTTGCTGGAATGTTGCATGTGTGTTGTTGGAATGTTGCATGTGTGTTGTTGGAATGTTGCATGTGTGCTGTTGGAATGTTGCATGTGTGTTGTTGGAATGTTGCATGTGTGTTGTTGGAATGTTGCATGTGTGTTGTTGGAATGTTGCATGTGTGTTGTTGGAATGTTGCATGTGTGCTGTTGGAATGTTGCATGTGTGCTGTTGGAATGTTGCATGTGTGTTGTTGGAATGTTGCATGTGTGTTGCTGGAATGTTGCATGTGTGTTGTTGGAATGTTGCATGTGTGTTGTTGGAATGTTGCATGTGTGCTGTTGGAATGTTGCATGTGTGTTGTTGGAATGTTGCATGTGTGTTGTTGGAATGTTGCATGTGTGCTGTTGGAATGTTGCATGTGTGCTGTTGGAATGTTGCATGTGTGCTGTTGGAATGTTGCATGTGTGCTGTTGGAATGTTGCATGTGTGTTGTTGGAATGTTGCATGTGTGCTGTTGGAATGTTGCATGTGTGTTGTTGGAATGTTGCATGTGTGCTGTTGGAATGTTGCATGTGTGTTGTTGGAATGTTGCATGTGTGCTGTTGGAATGTTGCATGTGTGTTGTTGGAATGTTGCATGTGTGCTGTTGGAATGTTGCATGTGTGCTGTTGGAATGTTGCATGTGTGCTGTTGGAATGTTGCATGTGTGCTGTTGGAATGTTGCATGTGTGCTGTTGGAATGTTGCATGTGTGCTGTTGGAATGTTGCATGTGTGTTGTTGGAATGTTGCATGTGTGTTGTTGGAATGTTGCATGTGTGCTGTTGGAATGTTGCACGTGTGCTGTTGGAATGTTGCATGTGTGCTGTTGGAATGTTGCATGTGTGCTGTTGGAATGTTGCATGTGTGTTTTAATGCTGCATGTGTGCTGTTGGAATGTTGCATGTGTGCTGTTGGAATGTTGCATGTGTGCTAATGGAATGTTGCATGTGTGTTGTTGGAATGTTGCATGTGTGCTGTTGGAATGTTGCATGTGTGTTTTAATGCTGCATGTGTGCTGTTGGAATGTTGCATGTGTGCTGTTGGAATGTTGCATGTGTGCTGTTGGAATGTTGCATGTGTGTTGTTGGAATGTTGCATGTGTGTTGCTGGAATGTTGCATGTGTGTTGTTGGAATGTTGCATGTGTGTTGTTGGAATGTTGCATGTGTGCTGTTGGAATGTTGCATGTGTGTTGTTGGAATGTTGCATGTGTGTTGTTGGAATGTTGCATGTGTGCTGTTGGAATGTTGCATGTGTGCTGTTGGAATGTTGCATGTGTGCTGTTGGAATGTTGCATGTGTGCTTTTGGAATGTTGCATGTGTGCTGTTGGAATGTTGCATGTGTGTTGTTGGAATGTTGCATGTGTGTTGTTGGAATGTTGCATGTGTGTTGTTGGAATGTTGCATGTGTGCTGTTGGAATGTTGCATGTTGCATGTGTGCTGTTGGAATGTTGCATGTGTGTTGTTGGAATGTTGCATGTGTGCTGTTGGAATGTTGCATGTGTGCTGTTGGAATGTTGCATGTGTGCTGTTGGAATGTTGCATGTGTGCTGTTGGAATGTTGCATGTGTGCTGTTGGAATGTTGCATGTGTGCTGTTGGAATGTTGCATGTGTGTTGTTGGAATGTTGCATGTGTGTTGTTGGAATGTTGCATGTGTGCTGTTGGAATGTTGCATGTGTGCTGTTGGAATGTTGCATGTGTGTTTTAATGCTGCATGTGTGCTGTTGGAATGTTGCATGTGTGCTGTTGGAATGTTGCATGTGTGCTGTTGGAATGTTGCATGTGTGCTAATGGAATGTTGCATGTGTGTTGTTGGAATGTTGCATGTGTGCTGTTGGAATGTTGCATGTGTGTTGTTGGAATGTTGCATGTGTGCTAATGGAATGTTGCATGTGTGTTGTTGGAATGTTGCATGTGTGCTGTTGGAATGTTGCATGTGTGTTTTAATGCTGCATGTGTGCTGTTGGAATGTTGCATGTGTGCTGTTGGAATGTTGCATGTGTGCTGTTGGAATGTTGCATGTGTGCTGTTGGAATGTTGCATGTGTGCTGTTGGAATGTTGCATGTGTGCTGTTGGAATGTTGCATGTGTGCTGTTGGAATGTTGCATGTGTGCTGTTGGAATGTTGCATGTGTGCTGTTGGAATGTCGCATGTGTGCTGTTGGAATGTTGCATGTGTGCTAATGGAATGTTGCATGTGTGCTGTTGGAATGTTGTATGTGTGCTGTTGGAATGTTGCATGTGTGTTGTTGGAATGTTGCATGTGTGCTAATGGAATGTTGCATGTGTGTTGTTGGAATGTTGCATGTGTGCTGTTGGAATGTTGCATGTGTGCTGTTGGAATGTTGCATGTGTGTTTTAATGCTGCATGTGTGCTGTTGGAATGTTGCATGTGTGCTGTTGGAATGTTGCATGTGTGCTAATGGAATGTTGCATGTGTGTTGTTGGAATGTTGCATGTGTGCTGTTGGAATGTTGCATGTGTGTTTTAATGCTGCATGTGTGCTGTTGGAATGTTGCATGTGTGCTGTTGGAATGTTGCATGTGTGCTGTTGGAATGTTGCATGTGTGCTGTTGGAATGTTGCATGTGTGCTGTTGGAATGTTGCATGTGTGCTGTTGGAATGTCGCATGTGTGCTGTTGGAATGTTGCATGTGTGCTAATGGAATGTTGCATGTGTGCTGTTGGAATGTTGCATGTGTGCTGTTGGAATGTTGCATGTGTGCTGTTGGAATGTTGCATGTGTGCTGTTGGAATGTTGCATGTGTGCTGTTGGAATGTTGCATGTGTGCTGATGGAATGTTGCATGTGTGCTGTTGGAATGTTGCATGTGTGCTGTTGGAATGTTGCATGTGTGTTTTAATGCTGCATGTGTGCTGTTGGAATGTTGCATGTGTGCTGTTGGAATGTTGCATGTGTGCTGTTGGAATGTTGCATGTGTGCTGTTGGAATGTTGCATGTGTGCTGTTGGAATGTTGCATGTGTGCTGTTGGAATGTTGCATGTGTGCTGTTGGAATGTTGCATGTGTGCTGCATTGTGAATGTTGCATGTGTGCTGTTGGAATGTTGCATGTGTGCTGTTGGAATGTTGCATGTGTGCTGTTGGAATGTTGCATGTGTGCTGTTGGAATGTTGCATGTGTGCTGTTGGAATGTTGCATGTGTGCTGTTGGAATGTTGCATGTGTGCTGTTGGAATGTTGCATGTGTGCTAATGGAATGTTGCATGTGTGCTGTTGGAATGTTGCATGTGTGCTGTTGGAATGTTGCATGTGTGCTGTTGGAATGTTGCATGTGTGCTGTTGGAATGTTGCATGTGTGCTGATGGAATGTTGCATGTGTGCTGTTGGAATGTTGCATGTGTGCTGTTGGAATGTTGCATGTGTGCTGTTGGAATGTTGCATGTGTGCTGTTGGAATGTTGCATGTGTGCTGTTGGAATGTTGCATGTGTGTTTTAATGCTGCATGTGTGCTGTTGGAATGTTGCATGTGTGCTGTTGGAATGTTGCATGTGTGCTGTTGGAATGTTGCATGTGTGCTAATGGAATGTTGCATGTGTGCTGATGGAATGTTGCATGTGTGCTGTTGGAATGTTGCATGTGTGCTGATGGAATGTTGCATGTGTGCTGATGGAATGTTGCATGTGTGCTGTTGGAATATTGCATGTGTGCTGTTGGAATGTTGCATGTGTGCTAATGGAATGTTGCATGTGTGCTGATGGAATGTTGCATGTGTGCTGTTGGAATGTTGCATGTGTGCTGTTGGAATATTGCATGTGTGCTGTTGGAATGTTGCATGTGTGCTGATGGAATGTTGCATGTGTGCTAATGGAATGTTGCATGTGTGCTGATGGAATGTTGCATGTGTGCTGATGGAATGTTGCATGTGTGCTGTTGGAATGTTGCATGTGTGCTGTTGGAATGTTGCATGTGTGCTGTTGGAATGTTGCATGTGTGCTAATGGAATGTTGCATGTGTGCTGATGGAATGTTGCATGTGTGCTGATGGAATGTTGCATGTGTGCTAATGGAATGTTGCATGTGTGCTGTTGGAATGTTGCATGTGTGCTAATGGAATGTTGCATGTGTGCTGTTGGAATATTGCATGTGTGCTGTTGGAATGTTGCATGTGTGCTAATGGAATGTTGCATGTGTGCTAATGGAATGTTGCATGTGTGCTAATGGAATGTTTTTTTTACTATATATAGAAAAAGGATTCTCTTCATGTCCTGGTTTATTTGCATGTTTCCTAATTATTTCTTGGCACGAGCCCGACTTCATGTACACTGCCCTAGTCAGGGAATTATGGAATTTTCTCCGAGCTTATGCCAACTTACGTTAGGTTTTCGAGAATGTCCGTCCCTTCTCATTGATCTCCACTGCAGTTTCTATGGCTTAAAAAAATTGTGAAAGATTTTGGAAGAGTCACATTTCTCCCACTTACTTTGAAGAGCTATAAAAATACAAACCTAACGGAACCGTTGCCAGTAACGGAACCGTTGCCAGTAACGGAACCGTTGCCAGTACGTCTGCAGGTACACTTCGGTAGCATCTGTTGAAGGGATTTTTGTCTCACAATGATCTTAAGGAGCGCTTATAACCCTATTGTGGCACTAATTTTAGTTTCCATGTCAGGGAGACTTACAATGTTCTCAATTTTCTCTAAGAGTTACGAACTTCACTTTTGACCTGTGGCAACATTTCAGGTTCTGTTAACATTTACATAAGTCATTATTCGTAATTTTCCGGGCGATTCACTTGTGTTTAAGTAGTTTGATAATAAATAGCATCATAAAATATTCCCAGAAAGTTGGAAATTAACCTCGACCCTGATTGTCCCGAGTCAAGGAAATATCGTTTATTCTCAGAAGACTGTTCTCTCGCTTCGAAGTTTTTCAGGCACAAAATATTAGGAATCCTGGATAAATAGTCCAACTAATTTATTTCCTCATACGGTGGGTTTCTAATAACATCCAAGTGCGATATTGAGATGGTGTTACTAAATATCTAGCATTTATTAGTTAGAATTCTGTCTCTAGCACATTTTATTTTTTTGAGTGAATAACATCATGTAAGACTTCAGTGAAATACTTGAGCTTCTTCACCGCCAAACTTCCGACTGTGCAACAGGTATTATCAACTGAGTACACAGGAGACTTGTATACTGCAAACACTGAAGTGCCAAAGTAATATAAGGCGTTTAGTTCCTTAGTCTTGAGGCGTTGGTAGGTTTTCAGTCCCTTAGGCTTTTAATCAGTCTGATCTAGATAAATCAAAGTTATAGCACTGAACTAATTTTGTAAATATTAGCGACCTAAACACCTATGAACTCATCAGAGATAATGGGCGGAACACCTTATACTTACCTCTATTCTTTTACCTCTGCTTCCGATTTAAAAGTCACCTCTTTATTCTACTGACAGTCTGCCGAGCAGACGAAATGTGTTATCAATGAAGATACCCTTATGTAGCACATATGTATTATGCATCACATATTTTTGAGACTGGACATACGTGAAATGCATCAGACTCTGTATGAAATTTGACCTTATAATGGTTAATGTTGCAGAGTGAATTGACGCATTTGAAGCAGTGGTTCTTGTTTTTTGCTCTCGTCCCTCCTATTGTAATTGGTTTTTATTTCCTTCATCTCTCTACTTCATATAAAATTCTACGTGTAAAAATTAAAAAAAGCTTTTCTCTGTTTGAATAGGAAAATTGAGAAACTAATTTTCATTTTAACGGGACATCATTCCCAATGAAAATCCAAATAAAGACATACGCATAAGTGTTAAGAATATTCTATACTTTTGCTCTGGTTTGGCAATTTCCTCCATGAAAATTACTCACGCCACCTTTTTAAGAACCACTGATTTGAAGAGCGATGAAAGTTTTAGTTAACATCTAACAATACAATTTACATTGCTACTACAGAATGCCATCTTCAAGAAAATCTCAAACGTACATTTGAAACTATTTTCAGATATCTTCGTATGTTTTATTGTCTTGCGGAGGAAGCGACGTCTTCATCATCCAGTACTTCAAGCAAGACTTAGTCACTGCTGCACATCATCAGTACTAACAAGATGATACCTGTTATTTACTTCAAAGTTACACTTCTAACAAAATAGTTGTAAGATCGGTCTCAGTAAAACATCTCTACACCGCAGTTTTACACTCAGCAAAATTACATTAGAAACGTTCCAATGTTGCTTCTGAAGACCTGCTTGGTACTGTTGATACTGGCATCTAGTGAGTATAATTCTCTCTCTATAAAATATACTTTATAAAATTGTGAAAGAGTGAGAAAATGAGTAAGAAGGTGAATGAATTAGAGAATAAGTGACAAAGTGAAAAAATAATAATAGATGGAAGAGTGAGAAAGTGGTTAAGTGTGACTGAAATTCTGTACAGCAACCTTACTGGACAGTAATTGAAAACAGGTTTAAGTGAGTATGGAAACTGAGGGATGAATGATAAGGAATGAATGTAGGAGTGAGGTTTATTCTGTGATTGACTCTTAGTGGGAAGAAAGTAAGGGCGTCCGGGTCATGGCGAGTTGTTTATTCGACATGACTGCAGCGGCTCACTCCGTCATTGGATCAAGCCTGATTAACTTCCATTCAACTAGTGCTGTGAGACACACATAGTTTAGTGTTACAACTCTGTAATAATATTTATACTAATACTATTAATAACAATAATAATAATAATAATAATAATAATAATAATAATAATAATAATAATAATAATAATAATAATATAATTATTATCAGCATTATTATTATTATCATCGTAACTATAAAAGTAATGAGTGAAATTAATTAATGCCATGAATGGTTAAGTAGTCAAGTAAGAGACTGAATGAGGAACTGAATTGAGGAGTGAGGCAGTGAGAGAGTAAGTTAGAAAGAACAAGTGATAGAGTGAGAATGAGCAAAAAAACGAAAATGTGTGATAAAGAGAAAGCATGACTTGGATAATAGAAGACTGAGTGAAAGAAAGTGGGTGAGTCAGAGGAGTAAGATTTTGACTGAGAGCAAATGAGTGAGAAAAGTGTGTGTGACAGTGAGTAAGGTTGAGTTAGAATGAAAGTGATAAGGTGATGAAGATAAGGTTGAGTTAGAATGAAAGTGATAAGGTGATGAAGATAGAGAGTGAAGGACAGAACGAATAATAAACTAAGAGAAAATGAGAATAAGAAAGTGAAACTGAGTGAGACAGTGAGAGCTAGTGAAACGCTGGGCATTGAGAAAATCATTGAGAAGGATATTTTATTGTAAGATTAAATTTATGTATAAAGATAAAATGTGTAATTGTTGTATTAAAATTAATAATTAGCTGCATTCTTTGGCAAAGTAATAAAATCAATACCAATGTAAATGTACAAACACATGGTCCATTACACTGCTACGAAGCAGTTACCGTATTTCAAAGCTTTATGTTCGTTAGCAACGAAAAGAAAGATTAAATTTCAATGACTTCTATTAGGTTAAGCTTATTAAAGTAAGTTGGTTCACAAAAATTTACTCACCATGGAATTTCAACAGTGAGATACTATGTTTCTGCTTTAATGTAAAATTTGATTTTAATGGATCCGAATAAAATATTGCCAACAATATTGTAAAAGAATATGTTGCAGATCAAGTTTTTATGTCAACATTTCCTTGAATTAGACATTCATAAAGTCATACTCTGTTGTAGAGAAAAATGTCCCAATAAAAGCTTGTTCTTCAGCGTGTCTTTTCTTCAAGGAATCGCGGTTTAAAGCTAAAAGCCAACCAAGTATGATGATTACTCCTCTGTGAACGATAACTCTTGCTCACTATATGTGTACAGGTCGGTAGTGTTTCTGTCTCGTGGTCATACTTCCAGTAGTCTGTGAAATGAATGATCCACACTATATATAAAACTATATATTGTTCTGGAGGTGAGTGACATGGTGAGGTGGGAAAAACAGCTTGATTCTAATACATGGGAGACAGTCTGTTAAAAGCTGTCTCTGACAGGCTACTCTGAAAATGAATACGCAGTTTTGGACAGCATCAACGTACATACGGTTATAACACAATTACACTGTGTATACTCGGAGGAGTATATCTTCCTTGATATGAATACACTGAGACAACGTATATGTGTTGGTATACAAACACTTAAGAGTTTTCATACATACCAGTATTAAAACTATCCTTGATTTATAGTGTATAGGTGATATGCAGCCTTAACGACCCATTTATAGTTGATATGAGTTAAACATCATAATGAACTAAACTGGGTCATTCAGCAGATACTTTATCTTAAGTCAGAACGATCAGTCTGTCAGTTAAGCTGAAATGAAGTCAGAGACAGAAGCAACACCTATGATACAGTGAAATAACGTCTTGTGTAGTGATTTGATATAACTGCGATACAGTATAATGCGGTATCACTAGTGTGCGGAGTGGCAAGAGCGGTTAAAAGTGTAAGCTTCAGTATACTTTTGCAAGTACATTCTTTGATAGTTCTAATGATAATGTGCTCAGTAGTTAAAAGAAATAGATTTTGATGAATTTCATGGTGCTGTGTAACCTGTGTAAAATATGTGCCTAACCAATATTGTGTTCGGTAAATATTCTGAGTGTCTTTCTTTCAATCATGTTTGTGCTCGAACTTGTAATCCCTCGAAATGATAAGTGGCAAGAAAATAAAGCAGAAACAGCAGGATGGGTGAATAAATAATCCTTGCCCATATGAAAGACGCTATGCTGTAAATGTTTCAGTAGATTAATGCTAGTGAAACCAAATGCAACAGCAGGTGGTGCAAAAGGCAATACAGCAATTTACAGTCAATATTAAGAGCGTATGACAGGGTGGATAGGGGGGCAATGTGGCAGATGTTGCAGGTGTATGGTGTAGGAGGTAGGTTACTGAAAGCAGTGAAGAGTTTTTATGAGGATAGTGAGGCTCAAGTTAGAGTATGTAGGAAAGAGGGAAATTATTTCCCAGTAAAAGTAGGCCTTAGACAAGGATGTGTGATGTTACCATGGTTGTTTAATATATTTATAGATGGGGTTGTAAGAGAAGTAAATGCGAGGGTCTTGGCAAGAGGCGTGGAGTTAAAAGATAAAGAATCACACACAAAGTGGGAGTTGTCACAGCTGCTCTTTGCTGATGACACTGTGCTCTTGGGAGATTCTGAAGAGAAGCTGCAGAGATTGGTGGATGAATTTGGTAGGGTGTGCAAAAGAAGAAAATTAAAGGTGAATACAGGAAAGAGTAAGGTTATGAGGATAACAAAAAGATTAGGTGAGGAAAGATTGAATATCAGATTGGAGGGAGAGAGTATGGAGGAGGTGAATGTATTCAGATATTTGGGAGTGGACGTGTCAGCGGATGAGTCTATGAAAGATGAGGTGAATCATAGAATTGATGAGGGAAAAAGAGAGAGTGGTGCACTTAGGAGTCTGTGGAGACAAAGAACTTTGTCCTTGGAGGCAAAGAGGGGAATGCATGAGAGTATAGTTTTACTAATGCTCTTATATGGGTGTGAAGCATGGGTGATGAATGTTGCAGCGAGGAGAAGGCTGGAGGCAGTGGAGATGTCATGTCTGAGGGCAATGTGTGGTGTGAATATAATGCAGAGAATTCGTAGTTTGGAAGTTAGGAGGAGGTGCGGGATTACCAAAACTGTTGTCCAGAGGGCTGAGGAAGGGTTGTTGAGGTGGTTCGGACATGTAGAGAGAATGGAGCGAAACAGAATGACTTCAAGAGTGTATCAGTCTGTAGTGGAAGGAAGGCGGGGTAGGGGTCGGCCTAGGAAAGGTTGGAGAGAGGGGGTAAAGGAGGTTTTGTGTGCGAGGGGCTTGGACTTCCAGCAGGTATGCGTGAGCGTGTTTGATAGGAGTGAATGGAGACAAATGGTTTTTAATACTTGACGTGCTGTTGGAGTGTGAGCAAAGTAACATTTATGAAGGGATTCAGGGAAACCGGCAGGCCGGACTTGAGTCCTGGAGATGGGAAGTACAGTGCCTGCACTCTGAAGGAGGGGTGTTAATGTTGCAGTTTAAAAACTGTAGTGTAAAGCACCCTTCTGGCAAGACAGTGATGGAGTGAATGATGGTGAAAGTTTTTCTTTTTCGGGCCACCCTGCCTTGGTGGGAGTCGGCCAGTGTGATAATAAAAAATAATAAAAAAAAATTAAGAGCAGCAGAAAACTGATGCTTGCAGCAAGAGAATAAGGGAGACACGAGAGCACTTAACAGTTGTAGAACAACCATCGTTAAAATAAAACAATGGAACACTATGAAAAAAACACATGAACAGCAGCAGCAGCAGCTGGCAGTGGAGGTGCATGATCAGCAGCAGCAGCTGGCAGTGGAGGTGCATGATCAGCAGCAGCAGCTGGCAGTGGAGGTGCATGATCAGCAGCAGCAGCTGGCAGTGGAGGTGCATGATCAGCAGCAGCAGCTGGCAGTGGAGGTGCATGATCAGCAGCAGCAGCTGGCAGTGGAGGTGCATGATCAGCAGCAGCAGCTGGCAGTGGAGGTGCATGATCAGCAGCAGCAGCTGGCAGTGGAGGTGCATAATCAGCACCAGCAGCTGGCAGTGGAGGTGCATGATCATCAGCAGCAGCTGGCAGTGGAGGTGCATGATCAGCAGCAGCAGCTGTCAGTGGAGGTGCATGATCAGCAGCAGCAGCTGGCAGTGGAGGTGCATGATCAGCAGCAGCTGGCAGTGGAGGTGCATGTCAGCAGAGCAGCTGGCAGTGGATCAGCAGCAGCAGCAGCTGGCAGTGGAGGTGCATGATCAGCAGCAGCAGCTGGCAGTGGAGGTGCATGATCAGCAGCAGCAGCTGGCAGTGGAGGTGCATGATCAGCAGCAGCAGCTGGCAGTGGAGGTGCATGATCAGCAGCAGCAGCTGGCAGTGGAGGTGCATGATCAGCAGCAGCAGCTGGCAGTGGAGGTGCATGATCAGCAGCAGCAGCTGGCAGTGGAGGTGCATGATCAGCAGCATCAGCAGTGGAGGTGCAGTGGAGGTGCATGCTCAGCAGCAGCAGCTGGCAGTGGAGGTGCATGATCAGCAGCAGCAGCGGGCAGTGGAGGTGCATGATCAGCAGCAGCAGCTGGCAGTGGAGGTGCATGATCAGCAGCAGCAGCTGGCAGTGGAGGTGCATGATCAGCAGCAGCAGCGGGCAGTGGAGGTGCATGATCAGCAGCAGCAGCGGGCAGTGGAGGTGCATGATCAGCAGCAGCAGCGGGCAGTGGAGGTGCATGATCAGCAGCAGCAGCGGGCAGTGGAGGTGCATGATCAGCAGCAGCAGCAGCGGGCAGTGGATGTGCATGATCAGCAGCAGCTGGCAGTGGAGGTGCATGATCAGCAGCAGCAGCTGGCAATGGAAGTGCATGAACAGCAGCAGCAGCAGCGTGCAGTGGAGGTACATGATCAGCAGCAGCAGCAGCTAGCAGTGGAGGTGCATGATCAGCAGCAGCAGCTGGCAGTGGAGGTGCATGATCAGCAGCAGCAGCTGGCAGTGGAGGTGCATGATCAGCAGCAGCAGCTGGCAGTGGAGGTGCATGATCAGCAGCAGCAGCTGGCAGTGGAGGTGCATGATCAGCAGCAGCAGCTGGCAGTGGAGGTGCATGATCAGCAGCAGCAGCATGATCAGCAGGCAGTGGAGGTGCATGATCAGCAGCAGCAGCTGGCAGTGGAGGTGCATGATCAGCAGCAGCAGCTGGCAGTGGAGGTGCATGATCAGCAGCAGCAGCAGTGGAGGTGCATGGCAGTGGAGGTGCATGATCAGCAGCAGCAGCGGGCAGTGGAGGTGCATGATCAGCAGCAGTAGCAGCTGGCAGTGGAGGTGCATGATCAGCAGCAGCAGCTGGCAGTGGAGGTGCATGATCAGCAGCAGCAGCTGGCAGTGGAGGTGCATGATCAGCAGCAGCAGCTGGCAGTGGAGGTGCATGATCAGCAGCAGCAGCTGGCAGTGGAGGTGCATGATCAGCAGCAGCAGCTGGCAGTGGAGGTGCATGATCAGCAGCAGCAGCTGGCAGTGGAGGTGCATGATCAGCAGCAGCAGCTGGCAGTGGAGGTGCATGATCAGCAGCAGCAGCTGGCAGTGGAGGTGCATGATCAGCAGCAGCAGCTGGCAGTGGAGGTGCATGATCAGCAGCAGCAGCTGGCATTGGAGGTGCATGATCAGCAGCAGCAGCTGGCAGTGGAGGTGCATGATCAGCAGCAGCAGCTGGCAGTGGAGGTGCATGATCAGCAGCAGCAGCTGGCAGTGGAGGTGCATGATCAGCAGCAGCAGCTGGCAGTGGAGGTGCATGATCAGCAGCAGCAGCTGGCAGTGGAGGTGCAGAAGCGGCAGCAGCAGCTGGCAGTGCATGATCAGCAGCAGCAGCTGGCAGTGGAGGTGCATGATCAGCAGCAGCAGCTGGCAGTGGAGGTGCATGATCAGCAGCAGCAGCTGGCAGTGGAGGTGCATGATCAGCAGCAGCAGCTGGCAGTGGAGGTGCATGATCAGCAGCAGCAGCTGGCAGTGAAGGTGCATGCATGCATCAGCAGCAGCAGCTGGCAGTGGAGGTGCATGATCAGCAGCAGCAGCTGGCAGTGGAGGTGCATGAACAGCAGCAGCAGCAGCTGGCAGTGGAGGTGCATGATCAGCAGCAGCAGCTGGCAGTGGAGGTGCATGATCAGCAGCAGCAGCTGGCAGTGGAGGTGCATGATCAGCAGCAGCAGCTGGCAGTGGAGGTGCATGATCAGCAGCAGCAGCTGGCAGTGGAGGTGCATGATCAGCAGCAGCAGCTGGCAGTGGAGGTGCATGATCAGCAGCAGCAGCTGGCAGTGGAGGTGCATGATCAGCAGCAGCAGCTGGCAGTGGAGGTGCATGATCAGCAGCAGCAGCTGGCAGTGGAGGTGCATGATCAGCAGCAGCAGCTGGCAGTGGAGGTGCATGATCAGCAGCAGCAGCTGGCAGTGGAGGTGCATGATCAGCAGCAGCAGCTGGCAGTGGAAGTGTATGAACAGCAGCAGCAGCAGCTGGCAGTGGAGGTGCATGAACAGCAGCAGCAGCAGCTGGCAGTGGAGGTGCATGATCAGCAGCAGCAGCTGGCAGTGGAGGTGCATGATCAGCAGCAGCAGCTGGCAGTGGAGGTGCATGATCAGCAGCAGCAGCTGGCAGTGGAGGTGCATGATCAGCAGCAGCAGCTGGCAGTGGAGGTGCATGATCAGCAGCAGCAGCTGGCAGTGGAGGTGCATGATCAGCAGCAGCAGCTGGCAGTGGAGGTGCATGATCAGCAGCAGCAGCTGGCAGTGGAGGTGCATGATCAGCAGCAGCAGCTGGCAGTGGAGGTGCATGATCAGCAGCAGCAGCTGGCAGTGGAGGTGCATGATCAGCAGCAGCAGCTGGCAGTGGAGGTGCATGATCAGCAGCAGCAGCTGGCAGTGGAGGTGCATGATCAGCAGCAGCAGCTGGCAGTGGAGGTGCATGATCAGCAGCAGCAGCTGGCAGTGGAGGTGCATGAGCTGGCAGTGGAGGTGCAGCAGCAGCAGCTGGCAGTGGAAGTGCATGATCAGCAGCAGCAGCTGGCAGTGGAGGTGCATGTGCAGCTGCAGTGGAGGTGCATGATCAGCAGCAGCAGCTGGCAGTGGAGGTGCATGATCAGCAGCAGCAGCTGGCAAGGTGCTGATGCAGCTGGCAGTGGAGGTGCATGATCAGCAGCAGCAGCTGGCAGTGGTGCATGATTAGCAGCAGCAGCTGGCAGTGGAGGTGCATGAACAGCAGCAGCAGCTGGCAGTGGAGGTGCATGATTAGCAGCAGCAGCTGGCAGTGGAGGTGCATGAACAGCAGCAGCAGCAGCTGGCAGTGGAGGTGCATGAACAGCAGCAGCAGCTGGCAGTGGAGGTGCATGATTAGCAGCAGCAGCTGGCAGTGGAGGTGCATGATCAGCAGCAGCAGCTGGCAGTGGAGGTGCATGATCAGCAGCAGCAGCTGGCAGTGGAGGTGCATGATCAGCAGCAGCAGCTGGCAGTGGAGGTGCATGATCAGCAGCAGCAGCTGGCAGTGGAGGTGCATGATCAGCAGCAGCAGCTGGCAGTGGAGGTGCATGATCAGCAGGAGCAGCTGGCAGTGGCAGTGCAGCAGCAGTGCAGTGAGGTGCATGATCAGCAGCAGCAGCTGGCAGTGGAGGTGCATGATCAGAAGCAGCAGCTGGCAGTGGAGGTGCATGATCAGCAGCAGCAGCTGGCAGTGGAGGTGCATGAACAGCAGCAGCAGCAGCTTGCAGTGGAGGTGCATGAACAGCAGCAGCAGCCGGCAGTGGAGGTGCATGAACAGCAGCAGCATCTGGCAGTGGAGGTGCATGATCAGCAGCAGCAGCAGCTGGCAGTGGAGGTGCATGATCAGCAGCAGCAGCAGCTGGCAGTGGAGGTGCATGATCAGAAGCAGCAGCTGGCAGTAAAGATGCATGAACAGCAGCAGCAGCAGCTGGCAGTGGAGGTGCATGAACAGCAGCAGCAGCAGCTGGCAGTGGAGGTGCATGAACCGCAGCAGCAGCAGCTGGCAGTGGAGGTGCATGAACAGCAGCAGCAGCAGCTGGCAGTGGAGGTGCATGAACAGCAGCAGCAGCAGCTGGCAGTGGAGGTGCATGAACAGCAGCAGCAGCAGCTGGCAGTGGAGGTGCATGAACAGCAGCAGCAGCAGCTGGCAGTGGAGGTGCATGAACAGCAGCAGCAGCTGGCAGTGGAGGTGCATAATCAGCAGCAGCAGCTGGCAGTGGAGGTGCATGATCAGCAGCAGCAGCTGGCAGTGGAGGTGCATGATCAGCAGCAGCAGCTGGCAGTGGAGGTGCATGAACAGCAGCAGCAGCTGGCAGTGGAGGTGCATGATCAGCAGCAGCAGCTGGCAGTGGAGGTGCATGAACAGTAGCAGCAGCAGCTGGCAGTGGAGGTGCATGATCAGCAGCAGCAGCTGGCAGTGGAGGTGCATAATCAGCAGCAGCAGCTGGCAGTGGAGGTGCATGATCAGCAGCAGCAGCTGGCAGTGGAGGTGCATGATCAGCAGCAGCAGCTGGCAGTGATGCATGATTAGCAGCAGCAGCTGGCAGTGGTGCATGATTAGCAGCAGCAGCTGGCAGTGGAGGTGCATGAACAGCAACAGCAGCAGCTGGCAGTGGAGGTGCATGAACAGCAGCAGCAGCAGCTGGCAGTGGAGGTGCATGATCAGCAGCAGCAGCTGGCAGTGGAGGTGCATGATCAGCAGCAGCAGCTGGCAGTGGAGGTGCATGATCAGCAGCAGCAGCTGGCAGTGGAGGTGCATGATCAGCAGCAGCAGCTGGCAGTGCAGGTGCACGATGAGCAGCAGCAGCTGGCATGGAGGTGCATGATTAACAGCAGCAGCTGGCAGTGGAGGTGCATGATCAGTAGCAGCAACTGGCAGTGGAGGCGCGTGATCAGCATCAGCAGCTGGCAGTGGAGGTGCATGAACAGCAGCAGCAGCTGGCAGTGGAGGTGCATGATCAGCAGCAGCAGCTGGCAGTAGAAGTGCATGATCAGCAGCAACAGCTGGCAGTGGAGGTGCATGATCAGCAGCAGCAGCTGGCAGTGGAGGTGCATGATCAGCAGCAACAACTGGCAGTGGAAGTGCATGATCATGAGCAGCAGCAGCTGACAGTGAAGGTGCATGATCAGCAGCAGCAACAGCTGGCAGTGGAGGTGCATGATCAACAGCAGCAGCTGGCAGTGGAGGTGCATGATCAGCAGCAGCAGCTGGCAGTGTAGGTGCATGATCAGAAGCAGCAGCTGGCAGTGGAGGTGCATGATCAGCAGCAGCAGCTGGCAGTAGAAGTGCATGATCAGCATCAGCATCTGGCAGTGGAAGTGCATGATCGGCAGCAGCAGCTGACAGTGAAGGTGCATGATCAGCAGCAGCAGCAGCTGGCAGTGGAGATGCATGAACAGCAGCAGCAGCAGCTGGCAGTGGAGGTGCATGAACAGCAGCTGCAGCAGCTGGCAGTGGAGATGCATGAACAGTAGAAGCAGCAGCTGGCAGTGGAGATGCATGAACAGCAGCAGCAGCAGCTGGCAGTGGAGGTGCATGAACAGCAGCAGCAGCAGCTGGCAGTGGAGGTGCATGAACAGCAGCAGCAGCAGCTGGCAGTGGAGGTGCATGAACAGCAGCAGCAGCAGCTGGCAGTGGAGGTGCATGAACAGCAGCAGCAGCTGGCAGTGGAGGTGCATGAACAGCAGCAGCAGCAGCTGGCAGTGGAGGTGCATGAACAGCAGCAGCAGCTGGCAGTGGAGGTGCATGAACAGCAGCAGCAGCAGCTGGCAGTGGAGGTGCATGATCAGCAGCAGCAGCTGGCATTGGAGGTGTATGAACAGCAGCAGCAGCAGCTGGCAGTGGAGGTGCATGAACAGCAGCAGCAGGCAGTGGAGATGCATTAACAGCAGCAGCAGCAGCTGGCAGTGGAGGTGCATGAACAGCAGCAGCAGCAGCTGGCAGAGGAGGTGCATGAACAGCAGCAGCAGCAGCTGGCAGTGGAGGTGCATGAACAGCAGCAGCATCAGCTGGCAGTGGAGGTGTATGAACAGCAGCAGCAGCAGCTGGCAGTGGAGGTGTATGAACAGCAACAGGAGCAGCTGGCAGTGGAGGTGTATGAACAGCAGCAGCAGCTGGCAGTGGAGGTGTATGAACAACAACAGCAGCAGCTGGCAGTGGAGGTGTATGAACAGCAACAGGAGCAGCAGCTGGCAGTGGAGATGCATGGACAGCAGCAGCAGCAGCTGGCAGTGGTGTATGAACAGCAGCAGCAGCAGCTGGCAGTGGAGGTGCATGAAGAGCAGCAGCAGCTGGCAGTAGAGGTGCATGAACAGCAGCAGCAGCTGGCAGTGGAGGTGCATGAACAGCAGCAGCAGCGGCTGGAAGTGGAGGTGCATGATCAGCAGCAGCAACTGGCAGTGGAAGTGTATGAACAGCAGCAGCAGCAGCTGGCAGTGGAAGTGTATGAACAGCAGCAGCAGCAGCTGGCAGTGGAGGTGCATGAACAGGAGCAGCAGCAGCTGGCAGTGGAGATGCATTAAGAGCAGCAGCAGCAGCTGGCAGTGGAGATGCATTAACAGCAGCAGCAGCAGCTGGCAGTGGAGGTGCATGAACAGCAGCAGCAGCAGCTGGCAGTGGAGGTGTATGAACAGCAGCAGCAGCAGCTGGCAGTGGAGGTGTATGAACAGCAGCAGCAGCAGCTGGCAGTGGAAGTGTATGAACAACAACAGCAGCAGCTGGCAGTGGAGGTGTATGAACAGCAGCAGCAGCAGCAGCTGGCAGTGCAGGTGTATGAACAGGAACACGAGCAGCAGCTGGCAGTGGAGGTTTATGAACAACAACAGCAGCAGCTGTCATTGGAGGTGCATGAACAGCAGCAGCAGCAGCTGTCATTGGAGGTGCATGAACAGCAGCAGCAGCAGCTGGCAGTGGAGGTGCATGAACAGCCGCAGCAGCAGCTGGCATTGGAGGTGCATGAACAACAGCAGCAGCAGCTGGCAGTGGAGGTGTATGAACAGCAGCAGCAGCAGCTGGCAGTGGAGGTGCATGAACAGCAGCAGCTGGCAGTGGAGGTGCATGAACAACAGCAGCAGCAGCTGGCAGTGGAGGTGCATGAACAGCAGCAGCAGCAGCTGGCAGTGGAGGTGCATGATCAGCAGCAGCAGCAGCTGGCAGTGGAGGTGCATGAACAGCAGCAGCAGCAGCTGGCAGTGGAGGTGCATGATCAGCAGCAGCAGCTGGCAGTGGAGGTGCATGATCAGCAGCAGCAGCTGGCAGTGGAGGTGCATGAACAGCAGCAGCAGCAGCTGGCAGTGGAGGTGCATGAACAGCAGCAGCAGCAGCTGGCAGTGGAGGTGCATGAACAGCAGCAGCAGCAGCTGGCAGTGGAGGTGCATGAACAGCAGCAGCAGCAGCTGGCAGTGGAGGGGCATGATTAGCAGCAGCAGCTAGCAGTGGTGCATGATTACCAGCAACTGGCAGTGGAGGTGCATGATCAGCAGCAGCAGCTGGCAGTGG
>NC_091306.1:50670550-50693050 GCF_038502225.1 Cherax quadricarinatus
CCTACAAGAACGATCTTCTACATTTCTTCTCTCACTATGACACAAGAACTAAAAGAGGGGTAGTTATTGGCTTCTTTCTGAGAGCCTACAGAATTTCCAGTCCACAGTTCCTCGAAGAAGAATGTACATACATCACCAACTCTTTTAGTTCACTGAACTTTCCCCTACACTTCATACGTGACTGAAGGAAACGTGTGGCACGTATCGTCAGCAAGACCAACACCTATCAAATTGAAGAAAAGCCTCCAAGTTACATCGTTTTACCGGTCAGCAACGTTGCCACTAATGTTTCAAACATGTTTGACAGAAAACTGGCTAAAATATCTACCAGCTCTTCAACTACTATTAGGAACCTGATACAAAAACCCAAGCATGATTCTGGCACAAGTGCAGGAATCTACACTATACCATGTGGGGTGTGTGATAAGGTATATGTAGGGGAAACAGCCAGAACTCTGGACATTAGAATAGCAGAACACAAAAATGCTTGCAGAAATGATGACCGCAAAAACGCATGTGTTCAACATAGAGACGATGTTGGACACCTCATGAAATTCAATGAAGCTAAACTAGTTATTAAAGAAGACGACTTAAGACGAAGAAAATGCATTGAAGCTGCACTAATTTCTGTCAGTAACACTATAAAGCAAAAATCCGGTAGTTACAGTATTTCAAAATTACTAAGCAAGAGGATATTACCCATCCTGGGAACTGGTGTTACTTGATGCCAGCAGGTCCCTCTCTTGCCTCACCTCCTTAGTTCCATTACTACTACTACTACTACTACTACTACTACTACTACTACTACTACTACTACTACCACCTCTACCCACGCGTCACCTCACCTGACTCCTGCCACTATATATATAAATGTTTTCTTAGTTTTCTCTGTATTAGGACTGAAGAAGCCACTCGTGGCGAAACGTTTCCTTTAATAAATGTCCTGAACTGTACATACGAGTCTTTTTTCCACACTAACTCCAAGGCTGAGGGACTGATTACCTCATCTTTTGTATATAGTTCTACTGTCTTCCTATTATGTCCTAGAATCTGTATTGATAAAGCCACTGGATGGCGAAACGTCTACAATAAAGATATCCAGATGTTGCACATGTGTCTTAACTTTCATATTGTCGGTATTTTATACCTTTCTTGCACAACTTGTCAGACACTGCAACATCATGGAATCTTGGTTCAGAGGACATCTGCAAGACCTTCTTCACGGCTGCTGCAACTAACCCATCTCTTTGGGAAGGACCTACTTCCACTAGGGAATCCTGCCTACCAGTGACTATGCCCTCGTCTGCTGCCAGTCCCTATCCACTGACGCCTATATAACCGCCAGTCTTCTTGCTTTTGCTCCAGATTCTCCTACACCACGATGCTGTGAACACTAACTCCAAGGCTGAGGGACTGATTACCTCATCTTTTGTATATAGTTCTACTTTCTTCCTATTATGTCCTAGAATCTGTATTGATAAAGTCACTGGATGGCGAAACGTCTACAATAAAGATATCCAGATGTTGCACATGTGTCTTAACTTTCATATTGTCGGTATTTTATACCTTTCTTGCACAGATTGAACATTAAAATGGTATAAAATACCGAGAGGTTGTTAGGTAAGACACATATGCAACAGTTAGGTATCTTTATTTCGAAACGTTTCGCCTACACAGTAGGCTTCTTCAGTCGAGTACAGAAAAGTTGATAGAAGCAGAAGAGACTTGAAGACGATGTAATCAGTCCATCACCCTTAAGGTTTTGAGGTGGTCAGTCCCTCAGTCTGGAGAAGAGCATTGTTCCAAAGTCTGAAACAATATGGAGTTGAAGTGACAGGATGGAGCCTTATATAGCACTGCAACACAAGGGTATTTTGGTACAGACCTGCAATCAACTTCGACAACCTCTACTAGTGAGAACGGCTGGATTTGAGAGGGACCTGACCTCCCAACATCTGCATTCTTACTTCTTCTACTGACCTTCGTCTCACCTCCTTGCGCTATATAAGGCTCCATCCTGTCACTTCAACTCCATATTGTTTCAGACTTTGGAACAATGCTCTTCTCCAGACTGAGGGACTGACCACCTCAAAACTTTAAGGGTGATGGACTGATTACATCGTCTTCAAGTCTCTTCTGCTTCCATCAACTTTTCTGTACTCGACTGAAGAAGCCTACTGTGTAGGCGAAACGTTTCGAAATAAAGATACCTAACTGTTGCATAAGTGTCTTACCTAACAACCTGTCGGTATTTTATACCATTTTAATGTTCAATCTGTCAGACACTGCAACACAAGGGTATCTTGGTACAGACCTGCAATCAACTTCGTCAACCTCTACTAGTGAGAACGGCTGGATTTGAGAGGGACCTGACCTCCCAACATTTGCGTTCTTACTTCTTCTAGTGACCTTCGTCTCACCTCCTGGCGCTATATAAGGCTCCATCCTGTCACTTCAACTCCATATTGTTTCAGACTTTGGAACAATGCTCTTCTCCAGACTGAGGGACTGACCACGTCAAAACTTTAAGGGTGATGGACTGATTACATCGTCTTCAAGTCTCTTCTGCTTCTATCAACTTTTCTGTACTCGACTGAAGAAGCCTACTGTGTAGGCGAAACGTTTCGAAATAGAGATACCTAACTGTTGCATATGTGTCTTACCTAACAAATAATATCAAATTCTTTATCATGGTCAACAGCCTCAAAAGCTTTACTGAAGAAAGTTAATAAATTAGTTAGACAAGACCGGCCTCTTGTGAATCCATGCTGAGTATCATTAATCAAGCTATGCTTATCGAAATGGCTTCTTATAATCTCAGCTATAATTGACTCTAGTAATTTGCCTACAATTGAGGTCAGGCTTATTGGGCGGTAATTTGACGGTAACGACTTGTCCCCTGTTTTAAAAATAGGAATTACATTAGCCATCTTCCACATATCAGACACTACACCTGTTTGAAAAGATAAATTAAAAATATTAGTTAATGGTTCACAGACTACCATTTTGCATTCCTTAAGAACCCTTGAAAAAACCTCATCAGGACCCGGTGACTTATTTTGCTTCAGTCGGTCTATCTGCTTCACAACCATTTCACTAGTGACTGTGATGTTACATAATTTATCTTCTTCTGGCCCACTATAAAAATTAATTACTGGAATATTATTAGTGTCTTCCTTTGTAAAAACCGAGAGAAAATAATTATTTAAAATCGAGCACATTTCATTCTCTTTGTCAGTAAGATGCCCATAGTTGGTAGGTAAGACACATAGGCAACAGTTAGGTAACTTTATTTCGAAACTTTTCGCCTACACAGTAGGCTTCTTCAGTCGAATACAGAAAGAAGGCAGCAACAGTAGAGATGTGAAGACGATGTAATCAGTCCATCACCCTTGAAGTCGTAGAATTTGAGGTTGTCAGTCCCTCAGCCTGGAGAAGTTCGGTTCCATAGTCAGGAACTATCTGTCTATGGAACCGAACTTCTCCAGGCTGAGGGACTGACAACCTCAAATTCTACGACTTCAAGGGTGATGGACTGATTACATCGTCTTCACATCTCTACTGTTGCTGCCTTCTTTCTGTATTCGACTGAAGAAGCCTACTGTGTAGGCGAAACGTTTCGAAATAAAGTTGCCTAACTGTTGCCTATGTGTCTTACCTACCAACCTGTCGGTATTGTATACCATTTTGATGTTCATGCCCATAGTTATTTTTAAGGGGATCTATCTTATCTCTGACTTTTGTTCTATATACCTGGAAAAAACTTTTTGGGTTAGTTTTAGAATCCCTAGCAACTTTAATTTCATAGTCCCTTTTAACTTTTCTTATACCCTTTTTAATGTCCCTCTAAATGTCAATATACTGTTTCATAAGATGACCCTCACCTCATTTGATACGCCTATAAATTCCTTTCTTATGCCCTAGTAGATATTTCAGCCTATTATTCATCCATTTTGGGTCATTTCTATTTGATCTAATTTCTTTATACGGGATAAACGTTCTTTTAGCCTCATGTATAGTGTTCAGAAAACTGTCATATTGATAGCTCTCTTCGTTACCCCAGTCAACAGACGATAAGTGTTCTCTAAGCCCATCGTAATCTGCTAAGCGAAAATCTGGGACTGTTACTGAGTTATCCCTACTATCATACTTCCATTCAATGCTAAATGTAATTGATTTGTGGTCGCTAGCACCCAGTTCCTCTGAAACTTCTAAATTATTAACAAGGGATTCATTGTTTGCCAGAACTAAGTCAAGCAGGTTATTACCCCTTGTAGGTTCTGTCACAAACTGCTTCAAAAAACAATCCTGAACTACTTCTAAGAAGTCGCATGATTCTAAATTCCCAGTCAAGAAATTCCAATCAATATGACTAAAGTTAAAGTCTCCTAGAACTACTACATTATCGTGCCTTGTGACCCTAACAATTTCCTCCCATAGTAGTCTCCCCTGGTCCCTATCTAAGTTTGGGGGACGGTATGTCACTCCTAAAATTAATTTTTCATGCCCCTCTGAAAATTCTATCCAAACAGACTCTGTATGTGTTACTTCAGACTTAATACCCGCTTTTATGCAACAGTTCAAGCGATCTCTTACATACAATGCCTCCCCAACCCCCTTCCCGACACTTCTATCTACTTTGAACAATTTAAAACCCTGAATGTGACATTCCGCAGGTATGTCCCGACTTTTTTAATTAAACCACGTCTCAGTTAAGGAAAATACATCAA
Organism: Cherax quadricarinatus; assembly: GCF_038502225.1. Taxonomy (NCBI): domain Eukaryota; kingdom Metazoa; phylum Arthropoda; class Malacostraca; order Decapoda; family Parastacidae; genus Cherax; species Cherax quadricarinatus. Next base: position 50,675,281 of record NC_091306.1, read on the forward strand.
TGTTACCTGCACTAGCAACTAGTCTCAACTCGTCTATCTTATTCCTAGCACTGCGAATATTTGTGTAATATATATTTAAAGACCCTCCTCTCTGTTTACCCTTCCTGCTCCTTTTTATTATTCCACTAAACCTATTACTGTCCTTGTCAATTAGTGCCACTGGCTTTCCAATATCCACATCATTTTGCCTAATACTAGTTCTCCTAGTACTCATATTACTACACTGCGACTTCATTGTTTTCCCGCCAAAACCCATACCACTAACTATTTCTTGTTTAAAGACCTAACAGCTCCCTCCACTGCGTTGGCCAGTGCTCCCACCCCACACCTAGATAAGTGAACCCCATCCCTGGCATACATGTCATTTCTGCCATAGAAGAGGTCCCAGCTGTCAATGAATGTTACCGCATTTTTCTTGCAGTATTTGTTCAGCCAGAAATTGACACCAATTGCTCTGGACAACCATTCATTTCCAACTCCTCTCCTTGGCAAAATGCCACTTATGACAGGTTTCCCACTCTTCCTCCTAATTATCTCTATTGCTGATCTATACCTGCTAATTAGGTCCTCACTCCTACGTCTGCCAACATCGTTGCCTCCAGCACTGAGACAGATAATAGGATTGCTCCCATTTCCTCCCATGATGTCATCCAGACGGCTAACAATATCCTTCACCCAAGCCCCAGGAAAACACACTCTCTGCTTCCTACTCCTATCCTTCAAGCAGAATGCCCTATCCATGTACCTAATCTGGCTATCCCCAACAACAACAATGTTTTTACCTTCCTTGGCGTCGTCCGTCGTGATGCTCCCAGTAGTCGATTCACATTCGTCAGGTAGCATTACACCACTTGCAGAATTCGTCAAGACGTTCTCGAAGATCTTCGTTGGGGTTTCTAGGGATGTCTCACTCACGTCTGCAATGCTTCCTTGGTGCTCGTTGTGGTATTCCCAGTAGAACACTCACATTCGTCAGGTAGCACCGAGAATGGGTTGGAAGTTTCCACGGTAGTCTTCTGGTTTCTCGTTGTTTCTGCCTCTCCAACCGTTTTCTTGATCCTCAGCTTGGTTCCATGTTGCCGGCCACTGACCAAGTTCCCCTCTTAACCTGGGGGCTCACAACAGGAGGATTACTACGAATCCTCTTGTTCTCCTCCGTTAATCGCCGTATCTCCAGCTTAGCAACTCTGAGCTCTTCTCTCAGCTGCTGGTAAAGTTGCTCAAGAGAGGGCATCCTGGTTCAGATTCACAGAGAGCACACAAACAGGTCTTCACAGAGCTAAGTACACGTCACCACTGAGCTAAGTACACGTCACCACTGGGCTAAGTACACGTCACCACTGAGCTAAGTACACGTCACCACTCATTTTAGTCATTCTTCTCTGTATGTTCTCCAATGAATCTATATCCATCCTGTAGTAAGGACACCAAAACTGAGAGGCATAATCCAAATGAGGCCTCACTAGTGAGGTATAGAGCTGTAAAGTAGCTTTTGAACTTCTGTTACTTATACTTCTTGAGATAAATCCAGGTAATCCGTTAGCTTTGTTGCGCACACTCAGGCACTGCTGTCTTGGCTTTAGATTTCTGCTTACCATGACTCCCAAGTCTTTTTCACATTCTGTATGATCATGCTCTACCTCACCTAGTTTATAGCTTCGAGGGTTATTTTCATTACCAAGGACTAGTACCTTACACTTATCCATATTGAATTTCATCTGCCATTTTTCAGACCAAGAAAGTAATTTGTACAAATTCTCCTGGAGTTCATTGCTATCCTCCTCAGAATGAATCATACGGCCTATCTTTGTATCATCAGCAAATTTGCTCACATCACTCATAATCCCTTCATCAAGGTCATTAATGTAAATTATGAACAAGAGAGGGCCTAAAACTGATCCTTGTGGAACGCCACTAGTGACTAATCCCCATTCAGATTTGACCCCATTAATCGAAACTCTCTGCTTTCTATTGGTAAGCCATGCCTCTATGCTAGAACTTTACCTCCTATACCATGATCTGCTACTTTTCTTAAGAGTCTCTTGTGAGGTACTCTATCGAATTCTTTACTAAAATCCAAATAAACAATATCATATTCCTTATCACTGTCTACTGCCTCAAATGTTCTATTGAAGATGGTCAGTAAATTTGTCAGGCAGTAACGACCTCTCGTGAACCCATGCTGAGATTCATTTATCAAGCTATGCTCTTCAAGGTGACTTATAATAATGTCAGCTATAATTGTAGATGGGATACAAGGAGAATAGAAGCATCAGGGAAGAGAGAGGTGAAGGTTTATAAACTAAAAGAGGTGGCAGTTAGGGTAAGAAATAAACAGCTATTGGAGGATAGATGGGCTAATGAGAGCATAGGCAATGGGGTCGAAGAGGTATGGGGTAGGTTTAAAAATGTAATGTTAGAGTGTTCAGCAGAAGTTTGCGGTTACAGGAAAGTGGGTGCAGGAGGGAAGAGGAGCGATTGGTGGAATGATGATGTAAAGAGAGTAGTAAGGGAGAAAAAGTTAGCATATGAGAAGTTTTTACAAAGTAGAAGTGATGCAAGGAGGGAAGAGTATATGGAGAAAAAGAGAGAGGATAAGAGAGTGGTGAAGCAACGTAAAAAGAGAGCAAATGAGAGAGTGGGTGAGATGTTATCAACAAATTTTGTTGAAAATAAGAAAAAGTTTTGGAGTGAGATTAACAAGTTAAGAAAGCCTAGAGAACAAATGGATTTGTCAGTTAAAAATAGGAGAGGAGAGTTATTAAATGGAGAGTTAGTGGTATTGGGAAGATGGAGGGAATATTTTGAGGAATTGTTAAATGTTGATGAAGATAGGGAAGCTGTGATTTCGTGTATAGGGCAAGGAGGAATAACATCTTGTAGGAGTGAGGAAGAGCCAGTTGTGAGTGTGGGGGAAGTTCGTGAGGCAGTAGGTAAAATGAAAGGGGGTAAGGCAGCCGGGATTGATGGGATAAAGATAGAAATGATAAAAACAGGTGGGGATAAATTTTCGAGTGGTTGGTGCAATTATTTAATAAATGTATGGAAGAGGTTAAGGTACCTAGGGATTGGCAGAGAGCATGCATAGTTCCTTTGTATAAAGGCAAAGGGGATAAAAGAGAGTGCAAAAATTATAGGGGGATAAGTCTGTTGAGTATACCTGGTAAAGTGTATGGTAGAGTTATAATTGAAAGAATTAAGAGTAAGACGGAGAATAGGATAGCAGATGAACAAGGAGGCTTTAGGAAAGGTAGGGGGTGTGTGGACCAGGTGTTTACAGTGAAACATATAAGTGAACAGTATTTAGATAAGGCTAAAGAGGTCTTTGTGGCATTTATGGATTTGGAAAAGGCGTATGACAGGGTGGATAGGGGGGCAATGTGGCAGATGTTGCAAGTGTATGGTGTAGGAGGTAGGTTACTGAAAGCAGTGAAGAGTTTTTACGAGGATAGTGAGGCTCAAGTTAGAGTATGTAGGAAAGAGGGAAATTTGTTCCCAGTAAAAGTAGGCCTTAGACAAGGATGTGTGATGTCACCGTGGTTGTTTAATATATTTATAGATGCGGTTGTAAGAGAAGTAAATGCGAGGGTCTTGGCAAGAGGCGTGGAGTAAAAAGATAAAGAATCACACACAAAGTGGGAGTTGTCACAGCTGCTCTTTGCTGATGACACTGTGCTCTTGGGAGATTCTGAAGAGAAGTTGCAGAGATTGGTGGATGAATTTGGTAGGGTGTGCAAAAGAAGAAAAGGTGAATACAGGAAAGAGTAAGGTTATGAGGATAACAAAAAGATTAGGTGATGAAAGATTGGATATCAGATTGGAGGGAGAGAGTATGGAGGAGGTGAACGTATTCACATATTTGGGAGTGGACGTGTCAGCGGATGGGTCTATGAAAGATGAGGTGAATCATAGAATTGATGAGGGAAAAAGAGTGACTTGTGCACTTAGGAGTCTCTGGAGACAAAGAACTTTGTCCTTGGAGGCAAAGAGGGGAATGTATGAGAGTATAGTTTTACCAACGCTCTTATGTGGGTGTGAAGCGTGGGTGATGAATGTTGCAGCGAGGAGAAGGCTGGGGGCAGTGGAGATGTCATGTCTGAGGGCAATGTGTGGTGTGAATATAATGCAGAGAATTCGTAGTTTGGAAGTTAGGAGGAGGTGCGGGATTACCAAAACTGTTGTCCAGAGGGCTGAGGAATTGTTGTTGAGGTGGTTCGGACATGTAGAGAGAATGGAGCGAAACAGAATGACTTCAAGAGTGTATCAGTCTGTAGTGGAAGGAAGGCGGGGTAGGGGTCGGCCTAGGAAAGGTTGGAGGGAGGGGGTAAAGGAGGTTTTGTGTGCGAGGGGCATGGACTTCCAGCAGGCATGCGTGAGCGTGTTTGATAGGAGTGAATGGAGACAAATGGTTTTTAATACTTGACGTGCTGTTGGAGTGTGAGCAATGTAACATTTATGAAGGGATTCAGGGAAACCGGCAGGCCGGACTTGAGTCCTGGAGATGGGAAGTACAGTGCCTGCACTCTGAAGGAGGGGTGTTAATGTTGCAGTTTAAAAACTGTAGTGTAAAGCACCCTTCTGGAAAGACAGTGATGGAGTGAATGATGGTGAAAGTTTTTCTTTTTCGGGCCACCCTGCCTTGGTGGGAATCGGCCAGTGTGATAATAATATAAAATAACTTGCCAACTTTAGATGTCAGGCTTATTGGAAGGTAATTTGAAGGAACGGAGTTATCCCCTGATTTGAATGTGGGAACCACATTAGCCATCTTCCTCAACTCTGGCACAACACCAGTAAGGATGGCTGCATTAAACACATTCGTTAATGGCTGACTAAGTTCCATCTTGCATTCCTTAAGTACCCTGCAAAATAACTCGTCGGGTCCCGGGACCTCATTTTGCTTCAGTTTGTCTATCTGTTTGTCCCTCGTGACAGTAATATTAGTCAATTTGAATTCGTGAGGACCTGAATAATTGTTAATTTCTGGAATCTCATTTATGTCTTCCTGTGTAAAACTGACAAAAAATAGTCATTAAATATGGAACACATTTCCAGTTCATTATCCGTCAGCTGCCCATTCCCAATTTTCAGAGGTCCTACTTTTTTCTTCACCTTCGTCCTATACACTTGAAAGAACCCCTTTGGATTGGTCTTTGATTCATTAGCAACTCTAATTTCTTAGTCACGTTTAGCCTTTCTAATCGCCTTTTTTACTTCTCTTTTATGCTGAACATATTGGTCAGTAAGGTTAACCTCTCCTCTTCTGGTGCACCTATAAATTTCCCTTTTCTCCCCTATTAGATGCTTTAGCCTCCTGTTGACCCATTTGGGATCGTTATTATTAGACCTCATTTCTCTCAGGAGAAAATATATACTCTGAGCACGGTGTACATTATTAAGAAAGAACTTAAAAATGGAGATCCCTTTGTAATCATAAGTATGATCATCGTCAACAGAATCATTAGCTAGATAACCCCAATCTAGATTTGACAGGTGTTCCCTAAGTCCATTGTAATCGAAAGAACGAAAATCTGAGATTTTTTACCGTATTATCATTATTCTTGTATTCCCAATTAATGCTAAAAGTGATGGATTTGCGATCACTTGCGCCAAGCTCTTCAGTGATCTCCAGATTATTCACGAGTGTTTCCTTATTTGACAAGACTAGGTCTAGCAAATTATTATCCCTGTTACACACTGCTTCAGAAAGCAGTCCTGAACTGCTTCCATAAAGTCACTGGACTCCAGATTACCGGTCAAAGAATTCCAGTCAATTTGACTAAAGTTAAAATCCCCTCTATCACTATGTTATTGTGTATAGAAGCCCTAACAATTTCGTCCCAAAGAAGTTTCCCTATATCGTGATCCAAGCCTGGAGGTCGGTATATTACACCTAGAATTGGTTTTTCACCTAGAATTAGTTTTTCTTGACCTACAAACTCTACCCAAACAGATTCTGTTACTGTTCTATCTGTTTTTATACCTTTTTATATGCATCAGTTAATATTTTCTCGTACATACAATGCAACTCCTCCACCCTTCTCATTACATCTATCCACATGGAACAACTTAAACCCTTGAATATTACACTCAGCAATCATATCCCGACTCTTTAAATCATACCACCTTTCAGTTAATGCAATGACATCAAAGTTCCCAGCACATGCTACCAAACGTAGTTCATTAATTTTATTTCTTGCACTTCGACTGTTAGAATAAAATACCATCATATGTTTTTTTTTCTGCACATCTTTCATATTCATCTTTGTTTTTACACAATTTCTGAAATTATCATTACCCAGAGTTACTCCATGACAGTTACTATTAAGATTCTTAATATCAGAGCATAAGTCAATATATCCATACTCATTAATTATCATTTCTAAACCCATACCTCTAACTAATCCTAGTTTAAAGTCCTAACAACCCCCTCAACTGAGCTAGCAAGAAAATCCACACCTGCATACATGTCATTTCGGCCATAGAAGTTGTCCCAGTTGTCAATGAATGGTACTGCATTATCCAGCCAACAATTAATACCAATTGCTTTGGACAACCATTCATTTCCAACACCCCTTCTTGGCAAAATGCCACATATAACAGGGCGCCCCCCTTTTTCCTAATTATGTCTATAGCTGTCCTGAACTTTCTAACTAAATCCTCACTTCTACGCTTGCCTACATCATTGCCTCCAGCACTGAGGCAAATAATAGGATTGATCCCATTACCGTTCATGATGTTGTCAAGCCGGCTAACAATGTCCTCCATCCCAGCCCCAGGAAAGCAAAGCCTCTGTCTCCTACTCCTGTCCTTCAAGCAAAAGGCCCTATCCATGTATCTAACCTGGCTATCCCCAACAGCAACAATATTCTTACCTTCCTTGGTGTTGTTCGTCGTGACGTTCCCAGTGGTCGATTCGCATTCGTCGGGTATAACGGAGAATGCATTAGATTTGGTGTTTCCACAACAGTTTCCACAGCAGTCTCATTCTTCTTCATCGTTTCTGCCTTTCCATTCCTCTTGATCGTCAACTTCGTTCCATGCTGTCCAGCCACTGTCCAGGTTCCCTTCTTGACCTGAGGACTCAAAACAGGAGGACTACTACAAATTCTCTTGTTGTCCTCAGTCAATCGCCGTATCTCCAACTTCGCTACCCTCAATTCTTCCTTAAGCTGCTGGTAAAGTTGCTCGATGGAGGGCATCTTGGTTCAGTCCATGGAGAGCACACAAACGTCCTCAATGGAATGCGGTAATCTTCTATAGGACAAATTTACTAAGGCATCTAGATACGAAAATGCTCTATTAATGGAAGACTTTAACTTTAGACCAATTGATTGGAGTAATCTGACAGGAAATCTTGACTCTAGTAACTTTCTTGATGCGATCAAGGATTGCTTTTTAAAACAGTCTGGGACAGAACCAACTAGAGGAAATAACCTGCTTGACCTGATTCCTGCCAACAAGGGATCACTAATTAATAATCTTGAGGTCATTGATAAGCTTGGGGAAAGCAATCACTAATCTCTTGTGATACCTTAAAAACTACAGTCAAGTTAATATCCCTGACTCTGGCTTGGGATGAACTGGTGTGACCTGACTGGTCATTATACTGTGGGTCAGGTGGATGGTGGTGTTTGTCAAAATGAAATTTTTCAAAGCATAGTTCAAACTTCCCATGAAAATTATGTTCCAGATAAGGAAATTAGATCAAATAATAATGAACTTATTGGATTAACAATAGATTAAAACCTCATAGGTCAAAACAGAAGCATTTTAAGGCGAATAAGGAGAAGGGCACATACGAAATGAATATATTAAATTAAAAAGATAAATCAGAAGGAGGGAATAAGAAAAGTCAAAAGAGATTTTGAAGTTAATGTTGCAAGGTATTCGAAGATTCACCCAACATATCTCTACAAACTGGCATATATAGTGCCGGATAAGTGGAAAATAGCAAATGTGATATCTATAAACAAAACTTGAGCCAGGTCATAAACTTCGAATTTCAGAGAATTTATCCTAGCCTCCACTGTAGAAAAAATGTTAGAATCAATAATTACTGAGGCAATTTAGAGCCACCTTGAAATCTCAGCACTGTTTGACAAAGGGGCATTCCTGCCGATTTGTAAAATAATGTGTTCCTATACTTTCCTCAATAATCTCCACAAAAAAGATTGTTGAGGAAAGTAGAGGCACATGGAATAGGAACAGATTTTTTTTTTTTGGATAAAGGTATGCTTGAGAGATAGGCAACAGAGCGTTGCATAAATGAGGAGGAATAATAGTGGGGACTCATCACAAGCGGTGTTCCACACTGGTCAGTGTTGGGCCCTTTCCTGCTCACAATTTATATCTAAACGACATAGATGTGGAAATAAATAGCGTTAGAAGCAAATTCACCGATGACACCAAAATAGGCAGTCGGATTATTTCTCACGAGGACACTGGAGCGCTACAGAAAATTCTGAAAAGATTGTTGCAGTGGTCGGAGAAGTGGCAGATGTAGTTTAATATAGAGAAATGAAGAAGTTCTAGGTCTTGGAAAGAAAATAACTATGGAACTAATAAACTAAATAATATAGATCTTAGTCTCTCTGAATGCGAGAATATTTCTCTCCGAGATTCCTCCAACTCCTCGTTCAGTTGCTGGTCCAGCTGCTCCGTTATTGGTTCAGTTCACAGAGACCTCACATTTATGTGCTCACATAATACATGTCAAATTATGCCCATCAAGGTGACTTTTTATTATATTCGCTATTATTGTTTCTAACAAATTGTCTACTACTGAGGTCAGGCTTAGTGGGCGGTAATTAGATGGTACTTAAATATCCCTGTCTTCCACATCTCGGGCACAACACAAGTTGAAGTGATACATTTAAAAAATAAAATCTGATACTAGCCCTTGGGGACTGGAAGCTTATTTTATTTTAATATCTCTTCATGCCTGATAACCAAGTCCCTCCTGACTGTAGTAGTGAATAATTTTTCATCACGCGTTCTTTAATATTTAATTGTTGTGTTATCATTTATGTATTCTTGAGTGAACACTGGCCGGGAATAACTATTAAATGTGTGCATTTTTCCTGCTCCTTATCAGTAAACTGTCCAGACAAAGTTCTCAGAAAGCGTATTTTTTTTACCTAATCTTTATCACATACACTTGAAAGAATCCATTTCAGTTTGTTTCTTTATTAAGTTTTGGGGTAGAATCCGGCAGAGTGACTTTCTCTTTCAAGGTGGTGTTTTTTCTGAGTGACAACTTTCTGCCATCCTGCTCCAGTTTCCACCTACTACTAATAGGACATTTCAACATAAATCTACTACATGACCAGGACTCACAAGTAACCGAATTCACAAACACTATGAGCAACTGCTTGTTGCTCATAGTGTTTGTGAATGAAGACACATGTGCAACAAATGTTGCACATGTGTCTTAACTTTCATCTTGTCGGTATTGTATACCTTTCTTGCACAACTTGTCAGACACTGCAACATCATGGAATCTTGGTTCAGAGGACGTCTACAAGACCTTCTTCATGGCTACTACAACTAACCCATCCCTTTGGGTAGGACCTACTTCCACTGGGGAATCATGCCTACCAGTGACTATGCCCTCGTCTGCTACACGTCCATATCCACTGACGCCTATATAAACGCCAGTCTCCTTGTCTTTGCTCCAAAATCTTTACGACCACGGTGCTCTCGACACCAACTCCAAGGCTGAGGGACTGATTACCTCTTCTTTTGTATGTAATTCTACTGTCTTCTAATTATGTCGTAGAATCTGTATAGATAAAGCCACTGGATGGCGAAACATCAACAATAAAGATAACCAGATGTTGCACATGTGTCTTAACTTTCATGTTGTCGGTATTACCTGGAGGTTACCTGGAGGTTATTCCGGGGATCAACGCCCCCGCGGCCCGGTCCACGACCAGGCCTCCCGATGGATCAGGGCCTGATCAACTAGGCTGTTACTGCTGGCCGCACGCATACCTTTCTTGTACAACAGGGCATAAAGTAATTGGTGATTTTGCTCGTGACCACCGAAGTGAAATGGGTAGGTGAGGGGATTTTGGCCTTAGACTGGAAGGCCGCCTTTGATAACGTTGATCATCTAGTTTTGAAAATGATAATGAAGCAGCAGGGTTTCGCACGTGAGTCATGTTATTGTACGCTGACGCGAGTTTGAGCGTCCAGGTAAATGGAAGTTAGGTAGGTCTGTGTTTTTGAATCATGGGATTAGCCAGGGGTGCCCCTTATCACAACTTTTATTTGCTATATATCAAGATCCATTATATAGCGCACTGGCGGGGTCGGGTGTGAGTGGCATCCATATAATGGGCAGTGCGGTAAGCCTATTCATATCGTTGGTTATGTTGACGATACAATGCTCATGCTTACAAATGCCGGTAGTTTGTCTGCCGTAGATCGTATTGTGACCACTTTTAGCGAGGCAACGGGTATGATATGTAATAAGGATAAGTCTGGACTCTTACTTTTAGGGCCGTGGCAACGAGGTCCACTTTCTGTGGAGAGTCCGTGGGTTGTGCGTGAATCTTTGAAAATATGTGGGATAATTCATGCGGCTAGTAGAACTGAAGGACGTGTGCTCAGTTCTAAGAGGGGACTTGAGCTAGAGTTCATCACGGCCACGCTAGCTGGAGATTCGTTTGTAAAAACTTGCATTTGTGGTCACAGTGGTGCCTATGCTAACCTTCCTATGGTGTAGAAATATACCTAGTTGGACGAATCTTATTGTGGCTAGCTGGTCCAGTGGCTAACGCGACGGTATGGAGTTTTGAGAGACTGATCGCGGGTTCTATCCCTGTCCGTGGTATGGTTTGTTTGCAATCCTGTCATTACGATTTCATGAGTCATGGTGGTTGATACCGTTATCCGGCGTGTGGATATGCTGAGATTACATGGGTTAACTCTCCATCAGCGGGTGATAGTTACTAATTCCATCTTATTTGCTAAAGTATGACATGTAGTGCGTATATCTTTGTTGTGTCCAAGAGATTAGACACGTTTATTAATGCGCGTTCTCGGTTTATCTGGGGAAGTCGTTGTTGCTGGTTACGTCGCAGTGTACCTAGTTTAAGTGTTCGCAAGGGGGGTTTGGGGTTATTAGATTTTCATGCATCAATGCTTGCTCTTTTTGTCAGGCATACATATGTGCAATACCTGCGAATGGCAGGAAATCCACTTAGTGAGACGTATCAATACCTGTGCGAGTGTGTCAAAGGGCGTGATCGCCATATAAGCGTGGATATGTTGCGTGCGCTTACTGTAGTTTCTAATCCACGAGCGTGTAAATTGCGTATTTTAGTTCGGGCGACTATGGAAACTGACGTGGCACCGGTCTGTAGTCAGTTTCCGTTGTACTCTCGGGCAGATATTTGGAACAGTCTGGTGGATCTTCCGTTGCTACCCATAGTTCGTGAAACGGTGTATAAATTCTTTCATAACATTTTGCCGTCCGGTTCCGTTTTGTGTACACGGCGGTTACGTGAAATTCCGTCCTGTAGCGATTGTGGGATCGAAGAAACGGTTTTTCATGCGATTTATTTTTGCGAGCGTTTAGAAGCCGTGCGATGTTGGTTCGGTAGATTTATTAGGTGGGTGGGTGGTAGGGGGATTGTCTCCCTTATGTGTCCTTAGTTTAGACGTTGGGGGGGGAGGTGGTCCCGGATGATGTCGCAAGGACACTGGGGGTGTTAGTATCAGATTTTATTCATACATCATGGGTACTCCGGACAGCGGGGACAATTGAGAGGGTACACGGTATTATAGCGGTTATGTATCAAACGAAGTATAGGAATCAGTTTGAGAATCGCTGGGAGCTCAGTTTTCCTTATACGTATCATAGTTTCCGTGTTGCGGATTTATGGCATTTGTACGACGTGAAATCGTAAAAGGACTGGTCTCTAGTATGTGTTTTGCGTGTGCGGTTTGGTGTGAGAGTAATGAGTATGGTTGTGTTTGGGTACGGGAAAGTGTAAGGAAGGCACAATAGAATATTGTCTAGATTGTGCTTATTACCTTTGGATTTCATAGTACAGTCTTCGTGTGTGAGAACCGTAACATATAAATCTTCATCAAACAAATGTAATTTTTCGATATATAGTATTGTATATCCATTATATTTTCAGGTCACGGTATGTTTGGGATTGATCTATGAACGTCATAAGTATATTAAGTTTAACTAAAATGTCAGTTCCGATTATTTGGTCTTAACATGTCTTTACAAGCTCACTAATAATACATCCTTATCTAATGTTTAATTAAATGAGGAACTGATATTTGTTCAGTCACTTGAAAGTGGATACAGTTTAACTTAAGGAGTTTGACGAGTATATTTGTATTGTATTTTATTATATTTTCAAGTTCGCTTTGTTGGAACGACCTGTGTATGTCTAATGTCTATAGAGTTGAAGAATAATGTTCAGACCTATGAATTTTGTGATAAGGCGTATCTTGTGTTGAATGGATGACGGTGTTAGGACTGCATTTGGTGCTGTTTTATATTTTGCAGAGTTGCGAGAGTTTAACTACTCTCAGAGCCTGGACAAGGGCCACTGTACATGTGTTTCAGTTACCGTTCGTAATGACAGTTCATGAAGCCTAATGTATAACCTGTGTCAGTGCAAACGTATGAAACTACGTTTCCTCTCTCATGGTTAAAGTTCAGTATATACGTATAGTGTTTATTTGTAGGTGATTTTAATTTATTTTTTTTGGTCAGGTTACAGAGTATTAGTATCGGTTATTAAGAATATTGTCATAATATGTGTATTATATATATATATACATGTATATATATATATATATATATATATATATATATATATATATATATATATATATATATATATATATATATATATATATATATATATATATATATATATATATATATATATATATATATATATATATATATATATATATATATATATATATATATATAATATATATATATAAATATTATATATATATATATATATATATATATAAATATATATATATATATATATATATATATATATATATATATATATATATATATATATATATATATATATATATATATTTGTATATATATATATAATATTTATATATATATATAAATATATATATATATATATATATATATATATATATATATATATATATATATATATATATATATATATATATATATTATATTACATAATATGGTACAGAAGATTTAAGAGATACATTGTTGATATAAAGGTGGCATATAAGGTACATGTTGTTACGTGTGTATCACCGATTATAAGGCGAAAATCTCATCCAGCTCCTCAGAGCTGGGGCGTGTGCCCAAAATACAGCAGGCATTACCCCTTTGAACAGCCGCACTGAGCCGCTGGAACAGAAAACTAGCTGCCCTGGGATCCCTAGTTACCCTGATGAGTCTTTTTCCCATCTCCTTAAGGAATTTAGATGCACTCCTTCTCCATGAGCCAAGGGTCTCTGAGCCTATGGGAACAAACATATAATGATGGGCAAGTTCTCCATATTTTCTAGACTTTTGGGACTCCCTGAAGCTGGCAGCTGTCCCTCCTTCCTCCCTGGTGTATTGGAGATAGGTATCAGCCAAGGTAGATGCACATGTATAGTCCCACACCACCTGCTTCCCATCTGTCCAGGCTTGAAGGGTGATACCATCTGGACGCTTCTGGCTGCCATCAGATCTGCATAGTTGGGGTGGCTCCCTTACTGCTGGGCATCCAGCTGTTGTGAGGCTCATCTTGATAATGTTATTAACCTCCTCATGTCTTCCAATTTTTCCCTCGGATTTACGGCACACAAGACCATGATACCCGAATCGGTCTGCTGCTTCACTGCCACAAATACACCTGTGTTCGGCGAGAATAGGGGCGGCAAGTCGAAGGGCAACACCGATGCGGATGGTCTGTGGGTCGAGGCGTGTGCCAAGGCTGGAGTTGGGAATAGCCCACGAGTAAGTGGTATTGATCAATAACAACACTGCAACTAGCCAAGGACTCGAACCCATGCTGCTTTGGCCTGCCTCATGGTGAACGAAAACTCATGACGCCTTAATCCACGGGACCACACAATCCTTAAGAGTAGCACACCCTGCGGAACTGGATGTTGTACTCGCTACCCAAGGACATACGGTGGTGTGGATGACTCTAGGCTAATTTCATTCTAGTCATTTAGCCTGCTGGGTGCGCTACTCTTAAGGATTGTGTGGTCCCGTGGATTAAGGCGTCATGAGTTTTCGCCCACCATGAGGCAGGCCAAAGCAGCATGGGTTCGAGTCCTTGGCTAGTTGCAGTGTTGTTATTGATCAATACTACTTGTTCGTGGACACAATAATATAAAATACTGCTCGTTGTACTAGTACATCAAACAGGGACTAAAATGAAATTAGTCTAGAGTCATCCACACCATCGTATGTGATGATTTCAGAATATGCAAAACAACCACTGTAAAAGAATAGAGAAATTCCAATAGCTTTCGTGACTACTCACTTTATCAAGGAACAATGAAAGTAATGCATCAAAGGAAGGCATATAAAGGGTCTAGCCCACACATCCCACAACAAAGCAACACCTGATGCGCGACTTATATGAAAGGGAACACTGCAGCAGGCCCAAACTAGACAGGCCCTTCACACAACCCACCAACAAACTATTCTACCCAAGAATTAAGAATTTAAAAATTTATTATTTGTCCAATGTATTATTAAATTCTTCCCAAACTCTATTAATTATAAATGGATCTAATTTATATAAACCAAAGGAAATATTCATTTTTTTTTATTATCACACTGGCCGATTCCCACCAAGGCAGGGTGGCCCGAAAAAGAAAAACTTTCACTATCATTCACTCCATCACTGTCTTGCCAGAAAGGTGCTTTACACTACAGTTTTTAAACTGCAACAATAACACCCCTCCTTCAGAGTGCAGGCACTGTACTTCCCATCTCCAGGACTCAAGTCCGGCCTGCCGGTTTCCCTGAATCCCTTCATAAATGTTACTTTGCTCACACTCCAACAGCACGTCAAGTATTAAAAACCATTTGTCTCCATTCACTCCTATCAAACACGCTCACGCCTGCCTGCTGGAAGTCCAAGCCCCTCGCACACAAAACCTCCTTTACCCCCTCCCTCCAACCTTTCCTAGGCCGACCCCTACCCCGCCTTCCTTCCATTACAGACTGATCCACTCTTGAAGTCATTCTGTTTCGCTCCATTCTCTCTACATGTCCGAACCACCTCAACAACCCTTCCTCAGCCCTCTGGACAACAGTTTTGGTAATCCCGCACCTCCTCCTAACTTCCAAACTACGAATTCTCTGCATTATATTCACACCACACATTGCCCTCAGACATGACATCTCCACTGCCTCCAGCCTTCTCCTCGCTGCAACATTCATCACCCGTGCTTCACACCCATATAAGAGCGTTGGTAAAACTATACTCTCATACATTCCCCTCTTTGCCTCCAAGGACAAAGTTCTTTGTCTCCACAGACTCCTAAGTGCACCACTCACTCTTTTTCCCTCATCAATTCTATGATTCACCTCATCTTTCATAGACCCATCTGCTGACACGTCCACTCCCAAATATCTGAATACGTTCACCTCCTCCATACTCTCTCCCTCCAATCTGATATTCAATCTTTCATCACCTAATCTTTTTGTTATCCTCATAACCTTACTCTTTCCTGTATTCACCTTTAATTTTCTTCTTTTGCACACCCTACCAAATTCATCCACCAATCTCTGCAACTTCTCTTCAGAATCTCCCAAGAGCACAGTGTCATCAGCAAAGAGCAGCTGTGACAACTCCCACTTTGTGTGTGATTCTTTATCTTTTAACTCCACGCCTCTTGCCAAGACCCTCGCATTTACTTCTCTTACAACCCCATCTATAAATATATTAAACAACCACGGTGACATCACACATCCTTGTCTAAGGCCTACTTTTACTGGGAAATAATTTCCCTCTTTCCTACATACTCTAACTTGAGCCTCACTATCCTCGTAAAAACTCTTCACTGCTTTCAGTAACCTACCTCCTACACCATCTGCAACATCTGCCACATTGCCCCCCTATCCACATTGTCATACGCCTTTTCCAAATCCATAAATGCCACAAAGACCTCTTTAGCCTTATCTAAATACTGTTCACTTATATGTTTCACTGTAAACACCTGGTCCACACACACCCCCTACCTTTCCTAAAGCCTCCTTGTTCATCTGCTATCCTATTTTCCGTCTTACTCTTAATTCGTTCAATTATAACTCTACCATACACTTTACCAGGTATACTCAACAGACTTATCCCCCTATAATTTTTGCAAATTATAATTATTGTCAAAACTGCTTTATATGAAACAAGATTCAATTATATTCCTGTCGACCATGGACTTGCTCGATACAACTTTCTCAACTTTTTGAAAATCAATTGGATGGTTAAAATCTCTAACATAAATAAATAGAGCATTGGAATCTTGTCCAGTTCAAATGCTATATTTATGTTGTTTTAATCTTAGTTCTAGACTTTTACCAGTTTGACCTTAATAAACTTTATCGCAAATTTTACAAGGAATCTTATAGACACATCCGTCAGCATTTTGGTGGAAATTCTTTATCAAAAGTTTTTTTACTGTATCAACCAAGATTTCATGGTAAGGGAGAACCAACATATTTTTAGTTGAATAAGGCTGGTTGTCCCTTTTTGGACTGTGAAAAGTATTTCTAGCAATTTTAAAAGATTTATCAGTTACGTTTCTTGGGTATTTCAAATCATTACCTATTTCATAAATTTTGGATATTTCCGCATCTATGAACTCTGGACTACAAATACGTAAAGCTCTCAAAAACATGATGAGAAAACAGACAGTTTAACTATCATGATGTGAAGAATAATAGTGGACATAAGAACAGTTATTTGTAGGTTTTCTGTAAATTTTAAATTTGAATTCATTATTAATCCTTAATAATAAAAACATCTAAAAAAGGCAGTGAGTTATTTTCTTCAAACTCAACAGTAAAGTTTATATAATGGGCTAAGCTATTTAATTTGCCAAGGAAATGGTGTATATCTACATGCTTGGGCATAAGACACAAAATATCATCAACATATCTGAACCATTTAGCTCTATTAGGGAGGATTGTGTTAAACAGCGTTGTTTCTAAAAATTCCATGGATAGGTTACTAAGAACAGGTGAAAGAGGATTTCCCATTGCCATACCAAACTTCTGAGTGTAAAACTTATCCTTAAATACAAATTTTGCATCAACAATGCAAAGTTTAATAAGTTTAATGATAGTAGGAACTGGCAATGGTAAATCATAATTAACGAGTTCTTCAGATAAGAAACTTAATAAATCATCAACAGGAACTTTCGTAAACAAGAAAGTAACATCAAAACTAACCATGTTAAAATAATTTAAGTCAGTCAAGGAGCTTAATTTATCAACTAAATCTATGTTGTTTATAACATTAAAGTTAGAAATTTTGCCAACAATAAGGCTCAAAGTGTCAACAAGTCATTTGGATAATTTATATGAAACTGATCCTAAGGAGCTAATAATTGGTTTGACTGGATTCCCTAGTTTGTGTGTTTTTATTAGTCAATACATGTAGGGTAAAGATGGATTAGTGGAAGTAAATTGTTTGATAATTCATCTTTGCCTTTCAGTAGAAGTTTTATTGGTTTATTGAAATTGCTGTTAACGGTTTCTAGGGGATTTTTTCAAAGTTTA
>NC_091306.1:50703050-50728268 GCF_038502225.1 Cherax quadricarinatus
GTTGACTTAGTTAACAGATCATATAGAGCGCTACATTGACTTAATCAACAGATAATGAAAAGCTCTACATTTGACTTAATAGATTATGCAGTGACATACACTGTCTTAATTAATGGATCTTAGAGATCCTTTTATTCCAGCGTTGACTTAATATATCATATTGAGACCACCACTGACTTACTTATTCCATTAAATAAATAATGTATCATTCAGAGCCCTGTAATTATCATGATTAATGATTCATGCAGAGCCCTACATTTATTTTTAGTAAATAGATCATGTGAAGCCCTTAATTATATTAGTTAATGAATTATACAGAGTCTTCCACAGAATTGATTAATAAATAATTAATAAATGATTCATTGTTTTAAGTTCATGAATTATTCGGAGCTCTACACTGATAAGAGTTAATGTATCATTCAAAGTTGTAAATATACCTGCTTAATTGATCATACAGAACCCAACCTTGTCTAAGTTTATGGAACGTTCAGAGTAAAACACAGACCTTTGTTAACAAATTATCCAAATTGCAGAAAACTATATCGGTCTTAGTTAATGTATCATACGAAGTCCTACACTGGCTTATATAATGTATGACACTGAGTTCTAGACTGGCTTATATAATGTATGACACTGAGTCCTAGACTGCTTATATAATGTATGGCACTGAGTCCTACACTGGCTTATATAATGTATGACACTGAGTCCTAGACTGCTTATATAATGTATGGCACTGAGTCCCACACTGGCTTATATAATGTATGACACTGAGTCCTAGACTGCTTATATAATGTATGACACTGAGTCCTACACTGGCTTATATAATGTATGACACTGAGTCCTAGACTGGCTTATATAATGTATGACACTGAGTCCTAGACTGGCTTATGTAATATATGACACTGAGTCCTACACTGGCTTATATAATGTATGACACTGAGTCCTAGACTGGCTTATGTAATATATGACACTGAGTCCTAGACTGGCTTATATAATGTATGACACTGAGTCCTAGACTGGCTTATGTAATATATGACACTGAGTCCTAGACTGGCTTATATAATGTATGACACTGAGTCCTAGACTGGCTTATATAATGTATGACACTGAGTCCTAGACTGGCTTATGTAATATATGACACTGAGTCCTAGACTGGCTTATATAATGTATGACACTGAGTCCTAGACTGGCTTATGTAATATATGACACTGAGTCCTACACTGGCTTATATAATGTATGACACTGAGTCCTAGACTGGCTTATATAATGTATGACACTGAGTCCTAGACTGCTTATATAATGTATGACACTGAGTCCTACACTGGCTTATATAATGTATGACACTGAGTCCTAGACTGGCTTATATAATGTATGACACTGAGTCCTAGACTGGCTTATATAATGTATGACATTGAGTCCTAGACTGGCTTATGTAATATATGACACTGAGTCCTAGACTGGCTTATATAATGTATGACACTGAGTCCTAGACTGGCTTATGTAATATATGACACTGAGTCCTACACTGGCTTATATAATGTATGACACTGAGTCCTAGACTGGCTTATATAATGTATGACACTGAGTCCTAGACTGCTTATATAATGTATGACACTGAGTCCTACACTGGCTTATATAATGTATGACACTGAGTCCTACACTGGCTTATATAATGTATGACACTGAGTCCTAGACTGGCTTATATAATGTATGACACTGAGTCCTAGACTGGCTTATGTAATATATGACACTGAGTCTTAGACTGGCTTATATAATGTATGACACTGAGTCCTAGACTGGCTTATATAATGTATGACACTGAGTCCTAGACTGGCTTATATAATGTGTGACACTGAGTCCTAGACTGGCTTATATAATGTTTGACACTGAGTCCTAGACTGGCTTATATAATGTATGGCACTGAGTCCTAGACTGGCTTATATAATGTATGACACTGAGTCCTAGACTGGCTTATATAATGTATGACACTGAGTACTAGACTGGCTAATATAATGTTTGACACTGAGTCTTAGACTGGCTTATATAATGTATGGCACTGAGTCCTAGACTGGCTTATGTAATATATGACACTGAGTCTTAGACTGGCTTATATAATGTATGACACTGAGTCCTAGACTGGCTTATATAATGTATGACACTGAATCCTAGACTGGCTTATATAATGTATGACACTGAGTTCTAGACTGGCTTATGTAATATATGACACTGAGTCTTAGACTGGCTTATATAATGTATGGCACTGAGTCCGAGATTGGCTTATATAATGTATGACACTGAGTCCTAGACTGGCTTATGTAATATATGACACTGAGTCTTAGACTGGTGTATATAATGTATGGCACTGAGTCCTAGACTGGCTTATATAATGTATGACACTGAGTCCTAGACTGGCTTATATAATGTATGACACTGAGTCCTAGACTGGCTTATATAATGTATGACACTGAGTCCTATACTTCCTAAACGATTGGATCATACGGAGCACTACGTTTACTTGGTTAATATATTAAACAGAGCATTATATTGTTTATGATAAAGAATCACTCAGATCTCTATAGTGATAAAGTGAAATATACGGCATCCTACATGGATCTTTCAGAGCCATGCATAGATGATCTTCAACAAGTCTTCTCCCTTCCTCTCACTTCCATTTAAATTATCATTAGCTTTACGTATCTGCTAAAAATAATAAAAATAACTTCCATCAGGATTGTCATTGCATATTCATGGAATAATAGGTATCCCAAGACACATCCTTGGTGGACGCTGCTCGTCACGCTCAACCAATCTGATCTTTTCTCTCTAATATCTCCTATTTAATTCAAACTAAACATTATAGACCAATTTAATTTATTAAATATTAATTAAAATCATTTGTTTATATATTCCTTGTTTTCACATTCTTCAGATGGCTTATAGCAGATGTACTGTAAAACATACACACTATATCTATCTATCCATCTATCTACCAATAGGGTCCACCTCTGGTGTAAATTGTGGGACCCATATCCTCGGAGAAGTGGATAAAAAGGCTTCAAAGAAGAATACTTGGATTTCTTCCTGAAGCCGTGTGAATATTCCACTTCTCCTACCACCGCATCTTTTCATTCTTTTTACCAATGCGTATATTTTATTACATAATATGGTACAGAAGATTTAAAAGAAACATTGCTGATACAAAGTTTGATGGACTGAACACATCGACTCCAGGCTGAGGGACTGATTACCTCAAACTCCTCCTCTCCTTACACCTATCTGCTTTGTATTGGAATGATGAAGCCACTGTGTGGCGAAACGTTTCCTAAATAAAGATTCCCATATGTTGCATAAGTGTCTCAATCTTCAACTTGTCGGTTTGCAAAACCATTCATCACAATTGTCAGACACTGCATCAACATGGGACCTTGATACAAAGAATTCTTCAAACTTGTCCAACCTTTGGACAAAGACCTACTTCGACTAGTGGATGGTACCACTATGACCCCGCCTCCTCCCGCTTCGCCTCACCTGACTACAGTATATAAGCCACGTCTACGGCCCTATGCTGTACATTCTACAAGATTAATGGACTGATCACATCGACTCCAGGCTGAGGGACTGATTACCTCAAACTCCTCCTCTCCTTACACCTTTCTGCTTTGTATTGGACTGATGAAGCCTCTGTGTGGCGAAACGTTTCCTAAATAAAGATTCCCATTTGTTGAGTAACTGTCTCAATCTTCAGCATAGTTCTAGCTGTCCAGACAACTTTTGTTCCGAGTAGCGAAATTAGATCTAACGAAAATGATCCTAAATGGAAGAACAATAGATTAAAACATCTCATTGGTCAAAATAGAGGCATATATAGGCGTATCAAAAGAGAGGATCGGCAGTTAGGAAATCAATATACCCAATTAAAGAGAGAAATAAAAAAAGGAATAAGAAAAGCAAAAAGGATTATGTAGCTAAGGTCGCAAGGGATTCGAAAACTAACCCAAAAGGGTTCTTTCAGGTATACAGAAGTAAGAGTAACTTTGGTCAGATACTGACAGTGATAAGGATATATGTGAAATTTTCAATACCTACTTCCTGTCAGCTTTTACCCAGGAAAATACTAGCGAAATTCCTGAAGTGATAGATTAGGTAGAGCAGGACGACAATAAACTATGCACGTTTGCAGTAACTAGTGACATGGTCCTCAGACAGAGAAACTAAAATCTAACAAATCCCCAGGCCCTGATGAACTGTTTGCAAGGGTGCTAAAGGAATGTAAAGAGGAACTTAGCATACCTATGGCTAAACTTTTCAACATATCACTACAAACTGGCAGAGTGCCTAATAAGTGGAAAATGGCAAATGTAATACCTGTTTACAAGGCAGGTGACAGGTTCTAAGCTTCGAACTGTAGACCAATAAGCGATACCTCTATAGTGGGAAAATTTATGGAATCAATAATTGCCGAAGCAATTCGTAGCCGTCTTGGTAGGCATAAACTGATTAATGAATCACAACACGGTTTTACAATGGGGCGTTCTTGTCTTACGAATTTACTAACTTTTTTCACTAAGGTGTTTGAGGAGGTAGATAATGGTAATCAATATGATATTGTGTATATGGACTTCAGTAAGGCTTTCGATAGAGTTCAACATCAGAGACTATTGAGGAAACTTAAGGCACACGGAATAGGAGGAGAAATTTTTTCCTGGGTAGAGGCATGGCTGACAAATAGGCAGCAGAGAGTGTGCATAAATGGGGAGAAATCAGAATGGGGGCTCGTCACAAGCGGTGTTCCGCAGGGGTCAGTGTTGGGCCCACTGTTGTTCACAATTTCCATAAACGACATAGATGAGGGAATAAATAGCGACATAAGCAAATTTGCTGATGAAATAAAAATAGGCAGTCCAATTCATTCTAATGAGGACACTAGAACACTCCAGGATGATTTGAATAGACTGATGCAATGGTCGGAGAAGTGGCAGATGCAGTTTAATATTGACAAATGCAAAGTTCTAAATGTTGGGCAGGTAAATAACCATGCCACATATAAACTAAATAATGTAGATCTTAATACCACTGATTACGAAAAGGATTTAGCAGTTCTGGTTAGCAGTAATCTAAAACCAAGACAACAGTGCATTAATGTTCCCAACAAAGCTATCAGAATCCTTGGCTTCATATCTAGAAGTCCTCAGGTTGTTCTTCAGCTCCATATATCCTAGGTTATGCCTCATTTAGATTATGCTGCACAGTTCTGGTCACTGCATTACAGAATGGATATAAATGCACAGGAAAACGTACAGAGGAGGATGACAAAGTTGATACCATGTATCAGAAATCTTCCCTATGAGGACAGACTGAGGGCCCTGAATCTGCACTCTCTCGAAAGGCGTAGAATTAGGGGGGATATGATTGAGGTGTACAAATGGAAAACAGGAATAAATAAAGGGGATGTAAATAGCATGCTGAAAATTTCCAGCCAAGACAGGACTCGTAGCAATGGTTTCAAGTTGAAAACATTCAGATTCAGTGTGAGGGAAAAGTTCAACAGATAGGAGCAGTGAGCGAGTATATGGTGACGATAGTTTGATTGCCGGCTGCTTGTTAAGATAGGGTCAGTCTAGCTCCCGCTATCCCCTCCCCCCTTTTCTCCACCCAGAAAGGTGACGTGTGGGGCTCGGACCAAACAGTAATCACTTGACTCACAGCTCCCAGCACAACTGTAAGTAAAAACCACTGCTCCTATTCTAGTGGATATATTGGTTGAAAGCTTTACTTTTGACCAATAATAAACTTAGTCCTTTCAGTCTTGAGTTCCATGTCATGCTTTTAGATAATCACCATTTCTTTTAGGTATTGTACTTATCATGGAGAGTGATTTCTTAAGCAGTCGGTAATCTTTGTTTCTGTCTAGCTTGGAATGACAGCTCGGGTCATCTGCCAACCAAAAAAACGTGTTGAAGGAGACGAACTGAAGTCCTGAGAAGTCACTTTTTGATCTACCTGCCTGATTAATTGTAGGCAACAGCAGGCAACTACCCCTCATCTTTGCAGTGGTAAAGGACCTGCGTTCCTGTCATCTGGACTAACTATTCAAGGCTATAGACTCTGTGAAAAACTAGTCGTTGGGTTGTCACTCAACACCTGTGAACCTCCCCCACATCATCAGTAACGGCTACAATTTCTACAAGATGGTGTCATCCTCAACCAGACACCCCAGTGTAACTGCACATAGCGTTGATTTCAAATGTCATTTTTCATTTTTCTTTCAAGTAGGATACACATTCAAGTTTCAATGTTTTATCTTTGCATTACTAAATAATAAAGTGTTTATCTTTGTGAATTATTATTTCTTTTTCTATTCATTAGTTTTTCTGAGGAGGAGCCAGCCTTGGCAATACTGACTGAAGTTGTTACAGGGCTGAGTAAGCCTTCACAAGTGGCGACCTTGCCAGGATCAACTCTACTGAATCAAGATTCGACTCCATCTCGAATCTTCCATTAGAACTTCAACGCCGCATACCACAGATGGTTACCACCAGCCATGAGTAATCATTCTTTATGGTAGGACTACAGTACAGGCATTTAAAAGATTTGGTGATTGTTATAGTCTCAATTTATTGTAAGTCAAGTCAAAGCAGGATATGCAAGTTAATTCTGTCACGTTTATTCTTGAGCTTGAAACGATTTGGAGGAATAGACTCTAGGGACCCTAGATTTTCCGGTGACAAGTTGTTTCATTGAGCTCTGTTTATTATATCAAGGGAACTCTTGATTTTTTTTGGTGAGAAGATTGGATGGTCAAGGGACCCCATTCAACTTACTGTTTGGTCGGAGCCGGCATAGAACCCTCCGTTTTCATTCACATATACTGTTTAATCGAAGCAGGGATCGAACCCTCCGATTTATTTACAGTTTGAGCAGAGCAGGAATAGAACCCTCTGTTTTCTTTGATATATCTGTTTCATTTTCCCCTGGTAGTTTAAGTTATTCTTGCAAGTATGGAGGAATACCAGTTTTGGATGAACACTGGAAGTTAGGAATAATGGGGAAAAAATTAGAAGCTCTCATTAGTGCTAAGATCCAGGAAAGAATTGAAAAGGAAAGAATTGAGAGAGAAGAAAGACAGTTAGAAAGAGAAAGAGAGAACCAAGAAAGACAGTTAGAAAGAGAAAGAGAGAACCAAGAAAGACAGAAAGAGAAAGAGAGGAGAAAAAGGAGAGAGAGAGAATTGAAAGAGAGGAGAAAAAGGAGAGAGAGAGAAACGAAAGAGAGGAGAAAAAGGAGAGAGAGATAATTGAAAGAGAGGAGAAAAAGGAGAAAGAGAAAATCGAGAGAGAGTAGAAAAAGGAGAGAGAGAGAATTGAAAGAGAGGAGAAAAAGGAGCGTGATAGACTTGATCATGAGGAGAGAGCTAAAGCAAGTGAGGAACAAGTTAGGTTAAGAGAACTTGAGGAAAGAGCAAGATATAGAGAAGTTGAGGAAAAAGCTAGAGAACATGAGTTAAGAGAAAGAGAAAAAGATCGCGAGGTAGAGAAATCTCGCCTTGAATTAGAAAACAAAAAGTTAATTTTTACACAACAGCAATTAGAGGAAGGAGTATCTGAACATCATGCAGCTAGTGCACATAGTGCAACACCTAATTTACCTCCCTTCACAGAGGGTGAAGACATAACTTCATACATTATCAGGTTTGAAAATACCGCTATCCTCTGTGAATGGCCTGCTGACACCTGGGTTACCACGTTAGGTATGTTATTTTCCGGCACAGCTTTGAATATCTATGCAACTTTGTCGCAGGATATCATATGTAATTATAACCTACTTAAGAAGGCAATCCTTAAAGCATACCAAAAAACCACAAATTCTTACAGGAAAGATTTCAGGTATGCCACCTTACAGCACGGCCAAAACTTTCAGCAGTTACAGGTAACACTCTTTCGTTTGTTCGACTTTTGGATAGAGAGTTCAGGAATTGATCACAGTTATGAATCTCTTAGAGACTTCATGGTTGCTGACCAGTTCCTGACAGCTCTTATTCACCAGATACGAACATTCATTAGAGAACGTAACCTGATTAAAGCTGAGGAAGTTGCTGAGGCCACTGACTTCTGTGCTGAGGCTCACAATTCCTATAAAGACCTAAAGGGATTGATCCCTAAGGGCAAGGGTTCACCAGATCTTAAGAAATCAAAGCCTCTAGTAGAAAGTAAACTGACTTCTTTTATTCCGGTTTGTCATTTACGTAGTGTTAAGGGACATAAACGTCCCGATTGTCCTTCTAAGAAAGTGCAAAAAGTTGGAAGATGTTTTAAAGACTGTAATGACCAAGCACCCTTCTGTTCAGGAACAGTTAATGGACTTAATGTATCTACCATTTTACGAGACACTGGATGCACATGTATAGTCATTTCTGATAAGCTGTTCCCTAACCTTAAAAAACTCATTCCTCTGCTATCCTTTAGGGGGGCATGGGGCAATTTTCCGCGCGCGCTCACCGAAAAATCGAAAAAATATGGAAATTGAGTTATATATACTGAAAAATAGCTCAACTCTTTGGCAACACAATGGTACCAGAATGAATGTTCTACGACGTTTCTACAAGAAATTATAGTCATTTATATCAGGTATGGTGACGGCGATGTTGGTACCGAGTCTGCTCACGGCCTATATATTTTTTGGAGTTATTTTCTTGTTTTTTATCGCCTTTTCTTGCATTATTCTTTCTAATATAATAACTGACTATTTGGCATCATAAAACAGTAGGCGGGACTTATCCCCAGACTTAGTGACACCCGGGAACCAGATGGGAACGCTCGGCAGTGTTCCTGCTCCCGAGGTACCAGCAGGAATCGCCCATTATTACGCTTATATATCAACTCTACGGCTTATTTTTCTATCAGAATTGATCTAATATGATATAATAAACACTCTAAATAACATACAAACATGTTATATACTCTAGGCTGAATAAAATAGGCCATAATATGACGAAAGATTATCGGGAATATTTCGATAAATATCGAGTTACTCCACTCCATGTCCCATTCGTTAGTCTCTGAGTAAGAGAAAACGGTGTTTTGAAGAGGATAACTGCACTAGAACATCAGTTTACTAAGAAATACACCCAAACAAACGCGATTTTCGCGAAAAATTTTTTTTTTTTTGAGACGGGGGCCGGCCGGCATTCCCGGCCGATATCTCGGAAGTAACTTATTCACCTAGGGCACTAAATACTTCCTTTATTACTTAATTAAATGGAATAATATTCACAGACATTGTAGAATAATGATTTCTCTTATTTTGACCTTTGAGTTTTTGAAAATATTCCAAATACTTTGGGAGTTATGTGGGAGTAAAGGGCAGATTTTTTTTGCAATATTCCAGAACTAACAAACTTTATTTTTTTGTGAAATAACGGTAAGGTATTTTAGAGGAAATCTATCGGTCAAAATAAGTATTAGCATTGTACTCTCGGCACCAAGTGTCCAAACCACCTTACGTAGTCCCATATAAGAATGAAGTATTGCCCCTAGGGCATTTTCAGTAAATCAGTCTTTTCTCAGTTGTTGTTTGAGGTATATTTTTGATAAATATTTTCAAGAAAGAGTGAGAACACTTTGTCTTGTGTACCAAAACTGGACAAAATCGGACGGTAAATAAACGAGTTAGGAATTTTGCCCTACGGCCCCCTTCAGACTACTTGGGCCATACAGACACTTTTCCTACCATCCGTTATTACATTAGATCTAAATGGTTCACAGGTTGGTCTGAAGCCGTACTAGCTCCCATCACCTCTTGCTCCGTACTAATAGGTAATGTAAAAGGTGCCATTCTTCCTTCTGAGGTTGACCTTTCATAAGCAAAGATGGACATCAGTTTTTCAGCTCCTCTTCCTGTAGAGTCAGAAAAGCCCCTTGAAAGTTCAGAGGAGGCAATGTCTCGTGATATTCATGTGGGATTAAAAACCAGTAATACTACTCTCGAAAGCGAGGTAGTAGGATCACAGGTTCACTTGTTAGATGAAAGTGAGGATATCACCTCCGATACAATAAATTTCTTGACTAGGGCTGAGACCAAAGCCCAGGCTTCTCCTACTGTCCATCCTTTGATTTTCCCTGACTTTAAGCCTTTAGATATACCGAAGGACTCCTTTGTCAATTTACAACGAAATTGCCCTTCTCTTCAGAATTTCCATAATGCAGTTAGACAAAATCAAGTTATCCAAAGGAAAAACTTTTCATATAAATTTGAATATATAAGAGGTATCTTGTATAAATCAGTAATTAAATTAAATTCAGACGAGATAAACTATTCCATCTTAGTTGTTCCAAGTCTATGCAGAGAGACTGTTCTTAAAATGGCTCATGACCTACCAGTGGCCGGACATTTTTCGCATCGTAAAACCTTAAATAAAATTAGGGAAATCTATTTTTGCCCAAAATGTCCTCAGATATCACTACCTATTGTAGATAGTGTAAAGTTTGCCAACTGTCATCCTCCCGAGGTACCAGGCAGGTACCTATGGTCAAAATGCCAATCTTTACGGTACCATCGGAAAGAGTAGCTAATGACATCGTTGGTCCTTTATCACCACTTTCATCTGGGGGACATAGATATATATTAACATTAGTTGATTATGCTTCGAGTTTCCCTGAAGCTGTACCCTTAAAGTCCATAACTACTACAGAGGTGGCTGAAGCCCTTTTGTCCATCTTCTCCAGAGTTGGCATCCCTAGAGAAATTTTGTCTGACCGTGGGACACAATTCACATCTGACTTAATGCAACATCTCTACCAACTTCTAGGAGTGAAACCTCTCTTCACAACACAATATAATCCCAGCTGTAATAGGAGGATTGAGCGCCAGCATTCAGTTCTCAAATCCATTTTAAGGAAACTTTGCTCCCTTAAACCTAAGGAGTGGCATCGTTACCTAACCTGTGCTTTGTTTGCCACGAGGGAAGTTCCCAGTGACTCGAAGTTCCCAGTGACTCTTCGGGGTTTTCACCTTTTGAACCTCTCTATGGTAGGTAGGCCAGAGGTCCATTGTTCATCCTTCATGGCTTATGGACTAATGAGGAGGTAAAAATTTGTGGGATGGTTGATTACCTCATAGAAGTCAAGGGAAAACCTAACCTTTATCATATCAACATCTTTAAGAAATATTACCGAAGAAATTCGGTTAACTGCCTGAATAACTTTGAATTAGTTTTTCCACACAAACTTGATAAGACAACTGAGGAGTGTAAGGTGTGCGTAATTGACACCTCTAACGTAGACTATGACAGAGAACTACATGACATGGTGGCTCTTGACCACTCAGGTGCAGCAAAAATTAATATCAATGAGTCTTTGGATGACCGTAAGAAACATGAACTACTTCAATGTACGAGTAAATTCTCAGTTGTTTTTACGGATACTCAATGTGTCACCTTCACGGTAGTCCATAAGATTGACTTAGTCACGGACAATCCTATCAAATGGAAATTATACCCAGTTCCAGTTCACCTTAGGGATGCATTTGACCGAGAGGTAGATCGATTATTAAAGCTAAAGATCATCGAACCTTCAGTATCTGCATTTTGCTCACCCTTAGTCATGGTTAAGAAGGAGGATAATTCATATAGACTTGCTATTGACTTCAGAGGACTTAATGCTATAACTCGTTGGGATGCTGAGCCTATGCCCATAATAGATAGCGATCTACACAAATTTTATGACTCTTCTTTTTTTTCAGAGATTGATATTGCACAAGAATATCATCAAGTAATGTTAGATCCTTCTTCTAAGCAGTACACCGCTTTTCCTACCCACCAAGGACTGATGCAGTACCTACGTGAGACTGATGAGAAAGGTCTTGGGTAATATGCCAAATGTTTCAGTTTATTTTGACAACATTTACGTAATGACATCCACGTGGGGCAAGGATATCCATTCATTAACGTCAGTTTTACATAGGTTACGCTCACATTTATTCACTGCCAAGCCGAGGAAATGCTTCCTTGGGTATAACAAAATAAGATATCCTGGACTGATCCTTTCTAATAACTCTTCACAGCCTCTCCCCAGTAAGATCAAAGCTTTACTGGAGTTTAAATTCCCCAAAACCAAGAAGCTCATGCATAGCTTTCTTGGTTCTGTAAATTTTTATGCACGGTTTATCCCCAACCTTACTGATCTTACAGGCATCTTATCCGACTTCCTTAAAAAGTCTGTGAAGGAACCTCTTGAACTTTCCGACGTAGCTCGAGAAAAGTTTAATGAGATTAAAAATATCTTCTCGAAAGACCCTATACTTAAGATTCCAGATATTAATAAAACATTTTGTTTAAGAACTGATGCCTCCAATACCGGCTTAGGTGTGGTGTTACTACAGTACCATGATGGTACACCCTTCCCTGTGTGCCTCCTAAGCCAGAAACTTCTTCCTACAGAAACTAGATACTCCACCATAGAAAAAAAATGTTTGGCCCTTGTGTGGGGTATCTCCAAACTTAAATTTTATTTACTGGGAAAAGAATTTATTTTAGAGACGGATCACAAATCTTTGATATACCTAGAAACTTTTAAGGGAACCAACAGCCGCCTCTTGAGGTGGACATTGGCACTCCAAGCTTCATGTTGTGTATATCAATGGTTCATCCAATTATTTTTCTGACTGGTTAAGTCGTGACAGTCAGTAGAAGATTTGGTGCCTTACGCGACTTCTTGTTAGAACTTTTTCCTCACCTATTCTTCTTATACTCCTTGACTATAAGTCTTGGTATGGGGGAGTGTGAGGGAAAAGTTCAACAGATAGGAGCAGCAAGTGAGTATATGGTGACGATAGTTTGATTGCCGGCTGCTTGTTAAGGTAGGGTCAGTCTAGCTCCCGCTATCCCCTCCCTCCCCTTTTCTCCACCCTGAAAGGTGACGTGTGGGACTCGGACCAAACAGTAATCACTTGACTCACAGCTCCCAGCACAACTGTAAGTAAAAACCACTGCTCCTATTCTAGTGGATATATTGGTTGAAAGCTTCACTTTTGACCAATAATAAACTTAGTCCTTTCAGTCTTGAGTTCCATGTTATGCTTTTAGATAATCACCATTTCTTTTAGGCATTGTACTTATCATGGAGAGTGATTTCTTAAACAGTGGGCAACCTTTGTCTCTTTCTAGCTAGGAATGACAGCTCGGGTCATCTGCCAACCAAAGAAACGTGTTGAATGAGATGGACTGAAGTCCTGAGACGTCACTTTTTGATCTACCTACCTGATTAATTGTAGGCAACAGCAGGCAACTACCTCTCATCTTTGCAGTGGTAAAGGACCTGCGTTCCTGTCATCGTCGTTGGGTTGTCACTCAACACCTGTGAGCTCCCCCCCCCCACATCATCAGTAACGGCTACAATTTCTACAAGATGGTGTCAACCTCAACAAGACACCCCAGTGTAACTGTACATATTAGCTTTGAATTCAAATGTCATTTTTCATTTCATTTTTCATTTTTCTTTCAAGTAGGATACACATTCATGTTTCAATGTTTTATCTTTACATTACTAAATAATAAAGTGTTTATCTTTGTGAATTATTATTTCTTTTTCTATTCATTATTTTTTCTGAGGAGGAGCCAGCCTTGGTAATACTGACTGAAGTTGTTGCAGGGCTGAGTAAGCCTTCACATTCAGGAAGGATATAGGAAAGCACTGGTTTGGTAATAGAGTTGTGGATGAGTGGAACAAACTCCCGGGTATAGTTACAGAGGCTAAAACGTTGTGTAGTTTTAAAAATAGGTTAGATAAATACATGAGTGGGAGTGGGTGGGTGTGAGCCATGACCTGACTAGGTGGGTCATTGGGCTAATCAGGGGAGGTGGACATGGAACTGCTTCGCATGGGTCAGTAGGCCTGCTGCAGTGTTCCTTCTTTCTTATGCTCTTAACTCTTCCAAGTTCTTCCTGAGAATTGTGTCAATGTAATAAAGTTGGTAGAATTACCGACAATATGTAAAGTAAAAGGACACAAGTGCAACTAATGTGACATTTATTGTGGCAACGTTTCGCTCTCCAGGAGCTTTATCAAGCCATTACAAACAATACATGGACACAGAGGGTGTATAAAGGCTCACAGTGAGGTGCAATACTAGTGAGGTAACATTTCGATGTTCACTAGTGGTAGTAGTAGTAGTAGTAGTAGTGACAAAAGTAATACAATATGATAGAGCAATTGATTCGTACAAGCGTAAAAGGATATAAAAGCTATTACTTGGGTAACATAAAAATAGGTTGGACAAATATAGACTGGAAAGAGGCAGCAAGTTTCAGTGTTCACTTTCTGTAATGTGCTTTGTGTAGTATAACAGGAGAGACTATGTGATGGCAGGGTTTACTGTTTTCAGGAGGATTCTTGCTAAGACTTCGGAGATGGTGTCCCACAATTTACACCAGAGGTGGACCCCATCATATATATGTATATATATAATTTATATATATATATATATATATATATATATATATATATATATATATATATATATATATATATATATATATATATATATATATATATATATATATATGTATATATATATATATATATATATATATATATATATATATATATATATATATATATATATATATATATACATATATATATATATATATATATATATATGCATATATATACTGGTGTAAATTGTGGGACACCATCTCCGAAGTCTTAGCAAGAATCCTCCTGAAAACAGTGGTGTAAATATTATGCAGAAAATTCGGAGTGTGGAAATTAGGAGAAGGTGTGGAGTTAATAAAAGCATTAGTCAGAGGGCAGAAGAGGGGTTGTTGAGGTGGTTTGGTCATTTAGAGAGAATGGATCAAAGTAGAATGACATATAGAAAGCATATAAATCTATAGGGGAAGGAAAGAGGGGTACGGGTCGACCTCGAAAGGGTTGGAAAAAGGGGGTAAAGGAGGTTTTGTGGGTGAGGGGCTTGGACTTCCAGCAAGCATGCATGAGCGTGTTAGATAGGAGTGAATGGAGACGAATGATACTTGGGACCTGACGATCTGTTGGAGTGTGAGCAGGGTAATATTTAGTGAAGGGATTCAGGGAAACCGGTTATTTTCATATAGTCGGACTTGAGTCCTGGAAATGGGAAGTACAATGCCTGCACTTTAAAGGAGGGGTTTGGGATATTGGCAGTTTGGAGGGGTATGTTGTGTATCTCTATACGTATATGCTTCTAAACTGTTGTATTCTGAGCACCTCTGCAAAAGCAGTGATAATGTGTGAGTGTGGTGAAAGTGTTGAATGATGATGAAAGTATTTTCTTTTTGGGGATTTTCTTTCTTTTTTTTTGGGTCACCCTGCCTCGGTGGGAGACGACCGACTTGTTGAATATATATTTATATATATATATATATTTATATATATTTATATATATATATGTATATATATGTATATATATATATATATATATATATATATATATATATATATATATATATGTATATATATATATATATGTATATATATATATATATATATATATATATATATATATGTATATGTATATATATATGTCGTGCCGAATATGTAAAACTGGACAATTAGCAAGAACTCATTTAAAATTAAGTCCCTTCCAAAATTTTCTCATATACCTTTAAAGATATATTTTTTTCATTAATGTTAATGTAATTTTTTTTAATTTTACACCAAAAGAAACTTAGAAAACTTACCTAACCTTGTTATAAAAAGAGCAATTTATTTTAGCCTAACCCAACTAAATATATTTTAGATTTGTTTACAATAATTTAACACTAAACAAACACAGTGAAATATATTTTTTTCGTTAGGTTCAGAATGATTTTGGCGAAATTATTGCATACACAAATTTTCGCTTGTCCTATATGGCAAAATAAGCGTTGCTATTTAAGCAAAGATCGTAAGTTCTGCCTATTCGGCACGACATATATATATATATATATATATATATATATATATATATATATATATATATATATATATATATATATATATATATATGTCATGCCGAACATGTAAAACTGGTCAATTAGCAAGAACTCATTTAAAATTAAGTCCTTTCTAAAATTTTCTCTTATACGTTTAAAGATATATTCTTTTCATTAGTGTTGATGTAAAAACTTATAATTTTGCACCAAAACGAACTTAGAAAACTTACCTAACCTTATTAAAGCAAGCGCAATTTATTTTAGCCTAACCCAGCTAAATATATTTTAGATTTGTTTACAATAATTTATTACTAGACAAACGCAGTGAAATATATTTGTTTCGTTAGGTTCAGAATGATTTTGGCGAAATTATTGCATACACAAATTTTCACTTGTCCTATATGGCAAGATGAGCGTTGCTATTTAAGCCAAGATCGCAAGTTCTGCCTATTCGGCACGACATATATATTTTATTATCACACTGGCCGATTCCCACCAAATCAGGGTGGCCCGAAAAAGAAAAACTTTCACCATCATTTACTCCATCACTGTCTTGTCGGAAGGGTGCTTTACAGTACAGTTTTTAAACTGCAACATTAACACCCCTCCTTCAGAGTGCAGGCACTGTACTTCCCATCTCCAGGACTCAAGTCCGGCCTGCCGGTTTCCCTGAACAATTTCATAAATGTTACTTTGCTCACACTCCAACAGCACGGCAAGTATTAAAAACCATATATATACATATATATATATATATATATATATATATATATATATATATATATATATATATATATATATATATATATATATATATATATATATATATATATATGTCGTGCCGAATAGGCAAGTTGCTAGAAACACTTTTTATAATCCAAAAAGGGGCAACCAGCCTTATTCAACTAAAAATATGTTGGTTCTCCCTTACCATGAAAACTTGGTTGACATGCCTTCTCTTCTTAAGACTTTTAATATTAAAGTTGTATTCAAAAATCTTGATACCGTAAAAGAACTTTTGATAAAGAATTCCCCCCAAAATGCTGATGGATGTGTCTATAAGATTCCTTGTAAAATTTGCGATAAAGTTTATTACGGTCAAACTGGTAAAAATCTCGAACTAAGATTAAAACAACATAAATATAGCATTAGAACTGGACAAGATTCCAATGCTCTATTTATTCATGTAAGAGATTTTAACCATCCAATTGATTTTCAAAAAGTTGAGAAAGTAGTATCAAGCAAGTCCATGGTCGACAGGAATATAATTGAATCTTGTTTCATTAAAAGCAGTTTTGACAATAATATGAATATTTCCTTTGGTTTATATAAATTAGATCCATTTATAATTAATAGAATTTGGGAAGAATTTAATAATACACTGGACAAATAATTTTTAAATTTTCTTGGGTAGAATAGCTTGGGGGTGAGTTGTGCCAAGGACCTATCCAAGTTGGCTCGCCGCGCGTCACGTGTTTAACCGTTGTGGGATCTGATAGTGAGGTGCTGGCCGGACCCCTTATATAGCTTCCTTGGATGCTTCACTTTCATAGTTCCTTGATAATGTGAGTAGTCACGAAAGCGCTTGGAATTTCTCTATTCTTTCAGAGTGGTTGTTTTGCATATATATATATGTATATATATATATATATATACATATATATATATATATATATATATATATATATATATATATATATATATATATATATATATAATGGGGTCCACCTCTGGTGTAAATTGTGGGACCCATAGCCTCGGAGAAGTGGATAAAAAGGCTTCAAGGAAGAATATTTGGATTTCTTCCTGAAGCCATTTGAATATTCCACTTCCCCTACCACCCCATCTTTTAAACTATTCTTTTTTTACCACTAGGAATATATATATATATATATATATATATATATATATATATATATATATATATATATATATAAAAGTAGTGCTGAAGGCGGCTGAGTGGCTCCTGCGGCTGAGTTTCTCCTCCTGAAAAGGTCTGTGGCTGAGTGGCTCCTTTTCCAGAGTGGCTCCCATTCCTGAGCAGACTCCTTTTCACACCTATATGCTAATGGCCTTTACCTCACCGTCAACCCCCACCCACGACCCCCCACCCACGACCCCCACCCACGACCCTCACCCACGACCACCACCCACGACCCCCACCCACGCCCCCATCCCACGAACCCCACCCACGACCCCCTCCCACAAACCCCTCCCACGACACCCACCCATGACCCCACCCACGGCCCCACCCACGACCCCCACCCCCGACCCCCACCAACGACCCCACCCACGACCCCCACCAACGACCCCACCCACGACCCCCACCCACGCGCCCGCCCGCCGCGCCCTCGCGCCCGTCCGCGCCTTCTGCAGCGCCTTCTGCAGCATCGTCCGGATCGCCCCCAATCCCCGAATTTTTTTCCGATTTTTTTGGATTTTTTTTTGAATTTCATTTTCTTTTGGTCTCCATCTCCTCGGATCAAACTTTTCTGAGGGTCTCCTTCCCACTTTCACCCCCATCCCAAATTCTTTTCGAACTTTTTTTTGGGAATTTCTTATGATCTCCCTCTCCTCGGATCAAGGTTTTTGGGTTCTCCCCCTCTGTGGGTAAGCATTCAAAATGGACTCCCACTTTCACCCCAAATATTCCTCCTCCATCTCCTTGGATCAAGGTTTTCTCGATAATACAAAGACTTCATCTCCTTGGATCAAGTTTTTCTCGATAATACCAAGACTCCATCTCCTTGGATCAAGTTTTTGGATTCTCCCCTCTGGGGGTAAGCATTCAAAATGGACTCCCACTTTCACCCCAAATATTCCTCCTCCATCTCCTTGGATCAAGGTTTTCTCGATAATACAAAGGCTTCATCTCCTTGGATCAAGCTTTTCTCGATAATACCAAGACTCCATCTCCTTGGATCAAGTTTTGGATTCTCCCCTCTGGGGGTAAGCATTCAAAATGGACTCCCACTTTCACCCCAAATATTCCTCCATCTCCTTGGATGAAGTTTTTCTCGATAATACAAAGACTCCATCTCCTTGGATCAAGTATTTCTCCTCCATCTCCTTGGATCAAGTTTTTGGATTCTCCCCTCTGGGGGTAAGCATTCAAATGAACTCCTCCTATGGGGCATGGTACTTTCTCTTACTACAGGTCTAAACAAGTGTGACGTCACCCCACCTGTGTTTACTCGGCGGTCAGTGACGTCACGTGATGACCTCACACATACAGGCTGAATCTTGTCGACTTCCCCCTATGTCAGTGACGTCACGTGATGACCCCCCACACAGGCTGAATCTTGTCGACTTCCCCCTACACATTTTTCACTCTTAACCCAGGATAACCCAAATAATTTCACATTTTTTTTCGTTATTACCCACAACAATCCACAATTTCTTTACAAAATACAACACAAGTCTAGACATTTTTCTCGTTTTAACTATTTCATCAGAAAAAGTCACAACAACAACCCACTTATAACATCTTTTCGGTATCTCTAGTTCGACAACAATACCCACAACCCACAACACCCACAACACCCACAACAACAACCCACTTATAACATCTTTTTCGATATCTCTAGTTCGACAACAACATCCACATCCCACAACACCCACATCCCACAACACCCACAACCCACAACACCCACAACCCACAATTTTTTCTCGTTTTAACTAATTTCATCAGAAAAAGTCACTACAACAACCCACTTATAACATCTTTCTCGATATCTCTAGTTCGGCAACAATACCCACAACCCTCATCACTTACCAATTTATTCACAATTTATTCGATACAAATTTTTCCCCTTCTTTTTATTGAATCTTAAAATGTAATACACATTCCTCCCTACATTACTAAAATTCTAATAAAATCCTCTCCATACCCATCTCCTTGTATCCACATAAATTAATATTATACTCACAACAAGTAATCTCACTACCCAACTACTGCGACATGTTTCTACACACTCCAATCTTTTCCAGTGTATCATAAATTTTCACTTCTATAATTTCTTTTATAATATTCACACATTATCTTTATTTCCAGTAAAATCCCCTCATATTTCATTAAATTTTTAATACAACCCTCCCCATACCCCTCTCCATCTCACCCACATTTTCTTCACATCCACTCACCCATCTCCCAAGACACCTCATCAGAACACACACAAAAATCACATTTCACACCCACAAATGCATCTCATCACCCATCTCAAATCCACTAAAATCACTGTAACCAAGAAATTCACAAAATTCTATGACCACCTAGCACACACACACACACACACACACACACACACACACCCGCACACACACACACACACCACACACACACACACACACACACACACACACACACACACACACACTTTTCTCAATATCTCTTAAGAAAAATTCTCTCATCGAAAACCCAATCTAAGACATTCACCTCCAACTAAGACATACACATCATAACTAAGACATACACATCATAACTAAGACATACACCAAAACCTATACTTGTCATACTGACAATAAATATAAGTCACGAAACATTACCAGAACTAAGTCACACACCTCCAACTAATACACAATCACTTTACTAAGTTCATGTTAACTATTCATCAACAAAAAATATTAATGCAATTCACCCACCAAATTTGTTAAAATCATCAAAAAATAAAACTGTTTTACACATTTTTTTTTCTCAAACTGAATATTCATACCGCATTTATCATTTCTCACCTATGTTGCATATCACGTTCCTCATCCACATCATCCCTGAAACATCCTTTCTTATTCATCTGTATATCTCCAAGAGATATTTTATCCCGACGACCCATCATGACACTAGGAGCCAGAGTGTAGTAGGTGGTGTTGGAGTGGTGATGGTTGCTCTGACTCCTAGTGTCATGATGGGTCGTCGGGGTTAAAACATCTCTTGGAGATATACGGATTAATAAGAAAGGATGTTTCAGGGATGATGTGGATGAGGAATGTGATATGCAACATAGGTGAGAAATGATAAATGGGGTATGAATATTCAGTTTGAGAAAAAAAAATGTGTAAAACAGTTTTATTTTTTGATGATTATAACAAATTTGGTGGGTGAATTGCATTAATATTTTTTGTTGATGAATAGTTAACATGAACTTAGTAAAGTGATTGTGTATTAGTTGGAGGTGTGTGACTTAGTTCTGGTAATGTTTCATGACATGGTAATTTTTTTTTATGCTTAAGTCTTATATTTATTGTCAATATGACAAGTATAGGTTTTGGTGTATGTCTTAGTTATGATGTGTATGTCTTAGTTGGAGGTTGTGAAGGCTTACTCAGCCCTGTAACAACTTCAGACAGTATTACTAAGGCTGGCTCCTCCTCAGGAAAATTAATGAATAGAAAAAGAAATAATAACAGACAAACATAAACACTTTATTATATATACAATATAAAATATAAAACACTTGAATATGAAATATTATTCCTACATTAAAGAAAATGAAAAATGAAAAATATAAATGATAACTTAATTCAACGCTAATATATAGGGGTGTCTGGTGTTGGGGACACTGTGTTGTTGAAATCGTAGC
Source organism: Cherax quadricarinatus (assembly GCF_038502225.1). NCBI lineage: Eukaryota > Metazoa > Arthropoda > Malacostraca > Decapoda > Parastacidae > Cherax > Cherax quadricarinatus. The sequence goes on from NC_091306.1 coordinate 50,724,576, forward strand.
CGTTACTGATGATGGGGGGGGGGGTCGCAGGTGTTGGTTACGACCCACTGGCTAGTTCTTCACAGTAGATAGGGCCTTGAGTATAATATCCCGATGACAGGAAAGCAGGTTCTTTACCGCTGCAATGCTGTGGGGTTACGCCCTGCAATTTCATACAGGTGCACAGGTAATTAGATCCAAAATGGGACGTCTCCAGGACGTTAGTCCGTCTCCTGTTCTTCTCGTTGATTGACAGGTGACCCTCACTGTCATCCAAGCTGAAAAGATAGACAGGTTACCCACTGCTTAAATAATCACTCTCCATGGCAAGTACAATACTCAAAAGACGTGGTGATTATTACAACAGTCAACCTAGAGCAAGACTGAAAGGACTAAGTTTATTATTGGTCAAAAGTGAAGCTTTTAACCAATAAATCCACTAGAATACAAGGCAGGCATGTACTTACAGTAGTGTTGGGAGCTGTGAGTCGAGTGATTTACTGTTTGACCAGAGCCCCACACGTCACCTTTCGAGGGGGGGGGAAGAGGGAGGGGAAGGGATAGCGGGAGCTAGACTGACCCTACCTTAACAAGCAGCCGGCAGTCAAACTATCACTTTCAGGGAGGGGGGAAAAAAGGCAGGAAAAACGGGAGCTTGACTTACCCTACCTTAACTAGTAGCCGGCAATGAAACTATCACTTTAGCGGAAGGGGAAGAAAGGTGGGAGCTTGACTTACCCTACCTTAACTAGTAGCCGGCAATGAAACTATTGTTACTATATCGCTACTCCTATCTATTGAATTTTTCCCTCACACTCCCCCATACCAAGACTTATAGTCAAGGAGTATAAGAAGAATAGGCGAGGAAAAGTTCTAACAGTGTGGTAGTCGCATAAGGCAACAAATCTACTGACTGTCACGACTTAACCAGTCAGAAAAATAATTCGATGAACCATTGATATACACAATATGGAACTTAAAAGCCTGGATTGCCAATGTCCACCTCAAGAGGCGACTGTTGGTTCCCTTAAAAGTTTCTAGGTATATCAAAGGTTTGTGGTCAGTTTCTAAAATGAATTCTTTTCCCAGCAAATAAAATTTAAGTTTGGAGATACCCCACACAATGGCCAAACATTCCTTTTCTATGGTGGAGTATCTCGTTTCTGTGGGAAGGAGTTTCCAGCTTAGGAAGCATACAGGGAAGGGAGTACCATCATGGTATTGTAGTAGCACCGCACCTAAGCCAGTACTGGAGGCATCAGTTCTCAAACAAAATGTTTTATTAATATCTGGAATCTTAAGTATAGGGTCTTTCGAAAAGATGCTTTTAATCTCATTAAACTTTTCCCGAGCTACGTCGGAAAGTTCAAGAGATTCCTTCACAGACTTTTTAAGGAAGTCGGATAAGATGCCTGTAAGATCAGTAAGGTTCGGGATGAACCATGCATATAAATTTACAGAACCAAGAAAGCTTCACATGAGCTTCTTGGTTTTGGGGAATTTAAATTCTAATAAAGCTTTGATCTTACTGGGGAGAGGCTGCAGAGAGTTATTAGAAAGTATCAGTCCAAGATATCTAATCTTGTTATACCCAAGGAAGCATTTCTTCGGCTTGGTAGTGAGGCCATGTGAGCGTAACCTACGCAAAACTGATGTTATTGTTTGGATATGTTCGCCCCACGTAGACGTCATTACGTAAATGTTATCAAAATAAACTGAATCATTAGGCATATTACCCAAGACCTTTCTCATCAGTCTCACGTAGGTAGCACAGGTAGTTACCAAACCGAAGGGCATAGTTCTATACTGCATCAGTCCTCAGTGTGTAGGAAAAGCGGTGTACTGCTTAGAAGAAGGATCTAACATTACTTGATGATATGCCTGCGCAATATTAATCTCTGAAAAGAAGGAAGCGTCATAAAATATGTGTAGATCGCTATCTATTAAGGGCATAGGCTCAGCATCCAACCGAGTTACAGCATTAAGGCCTCTGAAGTCAATAGCAAGTCTATATGAATTATCCTCCTTCTTAACCATGACTACTGGTGAACAATATGAAGATACTGAAGGTTCAATGATCTTTAGTTTTAAAAATTTGTCTACCTCTCGGTCAAATGCATCCCTAAGGTGAACTGGAACTGGGTATAATTTCCGTTTAATAGGATTGTCCGTCAATAAGTCAATCTTATGAACTACCGTGGAGGTAGCTCCTGGAATATCAGTAAAGACGTTTGAAAAGTTACTCACACATTGAAGTAGTTCATGTCTCTTATGGTCATCCAAAGATTCATTAATATTAATGTTGGTTGCATCCGAGTAGTCAAGAGTCACCAAGTCATGTAGTTCTTCATCATAGTCTAAGTTAGAGGTGTCAATTACACACACTTTACATTCTTCAGTTGTTTTATCAAGCTCGTGTGGAAAAACTAAGTCAAAGTTATTAAGGCAGTTACCTGGAGTTTACCTGGAGAGAGTTCCGGGGGTCAACGCCCCCGCGGCCCGGTCTGTGACCAGGCCGAATTTCTTCGGTAATATTTCTTAAGGATGTTGATATGATAAAGCTTAGGTTTCCCCTTGACTTCTATGAGGTAGTCAACTTTCCCACAAATTTTTAATACTTTATATGGACCTTTCCATGCTACTAACAATTTATTTGACTTGATAGGCAAAAGTACAAGAACTTCATCTCCTACTTTAAAACTTCTCCTCTGACTTTTGGAATCAAAATAGGTTTTGTACTGGTCCATTGACAAGCTTAGGTTTTTCGAAACTATGTCAGAGGTCTCCTCAAGTTTGGATCTAAGGTCAAGGAGAAACTGGTAAGAAGACTGAACCTCAGCATTTACCTCCTCATTAGTCCATAAGTCATGAAGGATGGACAGTGGACCTCTGGCCTGTCTACCATAGAGAAGTTCAAAAGGTGAAAACCCCAAAGAGTCACTGGGAACTTCCCTCATGGCAAACAAAGCACAGGGTAGGTAACGATGCCACTCCTTAGGTTTAAGGGAGCAAAGTTTCCTTAAAATGGACTTGAGAATCGAATGCTGGCGCTCAATCCTCCCATTACAGCTGGGATGATAGGGTGTGGTGAAGAGAGGCTTCACTCCCAGAAGTTGGTAGAGATGTTGCATTAAGTCAAATGTGAATTGTGTCCCACGGTCAGACAAAATTTCTCTAGGGATGCCCACTCTGGAGAAGATGGACAAAAGGGCTTCAGCCACCTCTGCAGTAGTTATGGTCTTTAAAGGAACGGCTTCAGGGAAACTCGAAGCATAATCAACTAATGTTAATATATATCTATGTCCCCCAGATGAAATTGGAGATAAAGGACCAACGATGTCAATAGCTACTCTTTCAAACGGTACCGTAAAGATTGGCATTTTGACCATAGGTACTCGCCTGGTACCTCGGGAGGATGACAGTTGGCAAACTTTACATGATCTACAATAAGTAGTAACATCTGAGGACATTTTAGGCCAAAAATAGGTTTCCCTAATTTTTTTTAAAGTTTTACGATGCGAGAAATGTCCGGCCACTGGCAGGTCATGAGCCATTTTAAGAACAGTCTCTCTGCATTGACTTCGAACAACTAAGATGGAATAGTCTGTCTCATCTGAATTTAATTTGAATACCGACTTGTGCAAGATACCTTTTATATATTCAAATTTATATGAAAAGTTTTTCCTTTGGATAACTTGATTTTGTTTAGCGGCA
>NC_091306.1:51078368-51085868 GCF_038502225.1 Cherax quadricarinatus
CTATTGAAAGGTGCTTCTTTACGTACAAAAAAAATGAAAGAAATCGAACGAAAAATAAAAAAGTTCATGTGTGGACGTCAGCTTCCCCCTTAAGCGTCAAGCGTTTTTTCTCACCATGAGGCGGGCCAAAACAGCACGAGTTTGACTCCTTGGCTTGTGCAGTGCTGTTGTTGAGATTAACAAGTTAAGAAAGCCTAGAGAACAAATGGATTTGTCAGTTAAAAATAGGAGAGGAGAGTTATTAAATGGAGAGTTAGAGGTATTGGGAAGATGGAGGGAATATTTTGAGGAATTGTTAAATGTTGATGAAGATAGGGAAGCTGTGATTTCGTGTATAGGACAAGGAGGAATAACATCTTGTAGGAGTGAGGAAGAGCCAGTTGTGAGTGTGGGGGAAGTTCGTGAGGCAGTAGGTAAAATGAAAGGGGGTAAGGCAGCCGGGATTGATGGGATAAAGATAGAAATGTTAAAAGCAGGTGGGGATATAGTTTTGGAGTGGTTGGTGCAATTATTTAATAAATGTATGGAAGAGGGTAAGGTACCTAGGGATTGGCAGGGAGCATTCATAGTTTCTTTGTATAAAGGCAAAGGGGATAAAAGAGAGTGCAAAAATTATAGGGGGATAAGTCTGCTGAGTATACCTGGCAAAATGTATGGTAGAGTTATTACTGAAAGAATTAAGAGTAAGACAGAGAATTGGATAGCAGATGAACAAGGAGGCTTTAGGAAAGGTAGGGGGTGTGTGGACCAGGTGTTTACAGTGAAACATATAAGTGAACAGTATTTAGATAAGGCTAAAGAGGTCTTTGTGGCATTTATGGATTTGGAAAAGGCGTATGACAGGGTGGATAGGGGGGCAATGTGGCAGATTTTGCAAGTGTATGGTGTAGGAGGTAGGTTACTGAAAGCAGTGAAGAGTTTTTACGAGGATAGTGAGGCTCAAGTTAGAGTATGTAGGAAAGAGGGAAATTATTTCCCAGTAAAAGTAGGCCTTAGACAAGGATGTGTGATGTCACCGTGGTTGTTTAATATATTTATAGATGGGGTTGTAAGAGAAGTAAATGCGAGGGTCTTGGCAAGAGGCGTGGAGTTAAAAGATAAAGAATCACACACAAAGTGGGAGTTGTCACAACTGCTCTTTGCTGATGACACTGTGCTCTTGGGAGATTCTGAAGAGAAGTTGCAGAGATTGGTGGATGAATTTGGTAGGGTGTGCAAAAGAAGAAAATTAAAGGTGAATACAGGAAAGAGTAAGGTTATGAGGATAACAAAAAGATTAGGTGATGAAAGATTGAATATTAGAATCTTAGAAAACTTACCTAACCTTATTATAACAAGAACAATTTATTTTAGCCTAACCCAACAAAACATATTTTAGATTTGGTTACATAAATTTAACACTAAACAAACACAGTGAAATATATTTTTTTCGTTAGGTTCAGAATGATTTTGGCGAAATTATTGCATACACAAATTTTCACTTGTCCTATATGGCAAGATGAGCGTTGCTATTTAAGCCAAGATCGCAAATTCTGCCTATTCGGCACGACATATATATATATATATATATATATATATATATATATATATATATATAATATATATATGTCGTGCCGAATAGGCAGAACTTGCGATCTTGGCTTAAATAGCAACGCTCATCTTGCCATATAGGACAAGTGAAAATTTGTGTATGCAATAATGTCGCCAAAATCATTCTGAACCTAACGAAAAAAATATATTTCTCTGTGTTTGTTTAGTATTAAATTATTGTAAACAAATCTAAAATATATTTAGTTTGGTTAGGCTAAAATAAATTGTTCTTGTTATAATAAGGTTAGGTAAGTTTTCTAAGATTCTTTTGGTGCAAAATTATAAATTTTTACATCAACATTAATGAAAAAAATATATCTTTAAACGTATAAGAGAAAATTTCAGAAAGAACTTAATTTTAAATGAGTTCTTGCAAATTGACCAGTTTTACATATTCGGCACGACATATATATATATATATATATATATATATATATATATATATATATATATATATATATATATATATATATATATATATATATATATATATGTATGTATATATATATATATATATATATACATGGTTTACGCGGGCCAGTTTCGGCAGACATCATCGTGAGTATCCACCGGAGATCACAGAGTTGTGGCAAACCTCTGCATCGGACCATTGCTTCTGTATCAGTGAAAGTGCAGTGTGCATGTTGGGATTTGGGAAGTAGCGGTGGTGAGGGGATCCTGGCAGTGGAGGTGTGGAGGAGGTTTTGTTTACATCTGTGATCGGCCGGGGTCGTGGGTTGGGGAAGGAAGTGGCCGCTTACGACACGGTCATTGGATGGTGAACAGAAGAACACTTCGGTTAATAGTGTGAGCATGGTGATTAGTGTGCCAAATGGCGAGGTTTTTCTCTAAATGGAACAAGAAATGTATAACAATTAGCAAAAGTTAGTCAGTGATGTGCGTCTTGTGCAAACACACAGGGCCACTCCCTCCCCCCTCCCCCATCCCAGATCCCATCCCCTAATCCCAGCCTAGGCCCACTGACTTCCTGACCAAGGGTGTTGCCGTTTAGTGCCCCACCAATTCCAAGCGCTTTCGTGACTACTCACATTATCAAGGAACTATGAAAGTAAAGCATCCAAGGAAGATATATTAGGGGTCTGGCCAATACCTCACTATCAGATCCCACAACGGTTAAACACCTGACGTGCGTCGGCCCAACTGGACAGGTCCTTTGCACAACCCACCAACAAACTATTCTACCCAAGAAAATTTTTAAAATTATTATTTTTCCAGTGTATTATTAAATTCTTCCCAAATTCTATTAATTATAAATGGATCTAATTTATATAAACCAAAGGAAATATTCATATTATTGTCAAAACTGCTTTTTATGAAACAAGATCCAATTATATTCCTGTCGACCATGGACTTGCTAGATACTAGTTTCTCAACTTTTTGAAAATCAATTGGATGGTTAAAATCTCTTACATGAATAAATAGAGCATTGGAATCTTGTCCAGTCCTAATGCTATATTTATGTTGTTTTAATCTTAGTTCGAGATTTTTACCAGTTTTACCGTATAAAACTTTATCGCAAATTTTACAAGGAATCTTATTGACACATCCATCAGCATTTTGGGGGGAATTCTTTATCAAAAGTATTTTTTACTGTATCAAGATTTTTGAATACAACTTTAATATTAAAAGTCTTAAGAAGAGAAGGCATATCAACCAAGTTTTCATGGTAAGGGAGAACCAACATATTTTTAGTTGAATAAGGCTGGTTGTCCCTTTTTGGATTGTAAAAAGTATTTCTAGCAACTTTAAAAGATTTATGAATTACATTTCTTGGGTATTTTAAAACATTACCTATTTCATAAATTTTGGATATTTCCTCATCTATGAACTCAGGACTACAAATTCGTAAAGCTCTGGGTAGAATAGTTTTTTGGTGGGTTGTGCTAAGGACCTGTCCAGTTGGGCCAGCGCGCGTCAGGTGTTTAACCGTTTTGGGATCTGATAGTGAGTTGTTGGCCAGACCCCTCATATACCTACCTTGGATGCTTTACTTTCATAGTTCCTTGATAATGTGAGTAGTCACGACAGTGCTTGGAATTTCTCTATTCTTTCGGAGTGTTTTTTTTGCATATATATATGCATGTATATATCGTGCCGAATAGGCAGAACTTGCGATCTTGGCTTAAATAGCAACGCTCATCTTGCCATATAGGACAAGTGAAAATTTGTGTATGCAATAATTTCGCCAAAATCATTCTGAACCTAACGAAAAAAATATATTTCACTGTGTTTGTTAAGTATTAAATTATTGTAAACAAATGTAAAATATATTTAGTTAGGTTAGGCTAAAATAAATTGTTCTTGTTATAATAAGGTTAGGTAAGTTTTCTAAGATTCTTTTGGAGCAAAATTAAAAATTTTTACATTATCATTAATGAAATAAAATATATCTTTAAACGTATAAGAGAAAATTTTAGAAAGGACTTAATTTAAAATGAGTTCTTGCTAATTGACCAGTTTTACATATTCGGCAAGACATATATATATATATATATATATATATATATATATATATATATATATATATATATATATATATATATATATATATATATATATATATATATATATATATATATATATATGTCGTGCCGAATAGGCAGAACTTGCGATCTTGGCTTAAATTGCAACGCTCATCTTGCCATATATGACAAGCGAAAATTTATGTATGCAATAATTTCGCCAAAATCATTCTGAAACTAACGAAAAAAATATATTTCATTGTGTTTGTTTAGTATTAAATTATTGTAAACAAATCAAAAATATATATAATTGGGTTAGGCTAAAATAAATTGTTATTTTTATAATAAGGTTAGGTAAGTTTTCTGAGATTCTTTTGGTGCAAAATTAAAATTTTTTACACTAACATTAATGAAAAAAATATATCTTTAAACGTATAAGAGAAAATTTTAGAAAGGACTTAATTTTAAATGAGTTCTTGCTAATTGACCAGTTTTACATATTCGGCACGACATATATATATATATATATATATATATATATATATATATATATATATATATATATATATATATCTATATATATATATATATATATATATATATATATATATATATATACATATATGGTTTACGCGGGCCAGTTTCGGCAGACATAATCGTGAGTATCGACCGGAGATCACAGAGTTGTGACAAACCTCTACATCGGACCATTGCTTCTGTATCAGTGAAAGTGCAGTGTGCATGTTGGGATTTGGGAAGTAGCGGTGGTGAGGGGATCCTGGCAGTGGAGGTGTGGAGGAGGTTTTGTTTACATCTGTGATCGGCCGGGGTGGTGGGTTGGGGAAGGAAGTGGCCGCCCACGACATGGTCATTGGATGGTGAACAGAACACCTTGGTTAATAGTGTGAGCATGGTGATTAGTGTGCCAAATGGCGAGGGGTTTTTTCTAAATGGAACAATAAGTGTATAACAATTAGCAAAAGTTAGTCAGTGATGTGCGTCTTGAGCGAACACACAGGGCCACTCCCTCCCCTCATCCCCGCATCCCAGCCTAGGCCCACTGACTTCCTGACCAAGGGTGTTGCCGTTTAGTGCCCCACCAATTACAAGTTCCGCCGCTCGCTACTCCCCCACCCTCATCCCCCATGCATCCATGCCGCCCTTCACCCGTCACCCCACAGCTGGCGCCCTCCCACCCCCACGATATCAGCAATGTCACAAGTAGTCGCGGGTTCCCAGGAATCTTCACGACAGAGCCAAAGCTGTCGTTCACGAGGCATCTGCCGGGTGTGCCACAGGGAATGTGCACTCAATCCCACATCTGGCAACATCCGTGCACACAATAGATGTCTAGGCTCCAGGAGAGCTCCAAATGAGAACAACCAACAGCCTCCCCCAGCAGACAGGGCTGACAGCTACCGTGACTTCACCTCTACAGAGGACCTCAAATCTGCAATCAAATTAACATCCACCAGGACTCTGACACACATCCCCAAAGCAGCTCGCCCTCAAGCTGCTAGCAAATTCACTGACCTTCTGAAGAAAGTCAACGATGCTCCTTCAAACAACAGATCCTGGCACAACTTGCTGCTTTTTGGCAATGCCTGTTTGGCTGTCCCACCAAGGAGGGACAAGTCACTAGCAACACATGTTATTAGGGCAACAAATGCATTCCCAAGGGATGACAACCTCGTCCGTCTCCCCCCTTGGGCGACAAACACCCGCCGGGCAAATGCCAACAACAAGACACCCGACACCTCGAAAATCAGAGCCCAAATTAGCAAAAAAATAGAAGAGGGTAATACTATTGGAGCTTTGAGACTTATAACCAGTGAGGATACCATCGCTCCCAAGGACGTCAGCACGGCACAAGCTCTGAAGGACAAACATCCACCCAGGGCTCCCAGTACCAACATTGACCTCCCTGACATTGCAGCAGGCGAAGAACATCTAACCTTACAGGATGCTGATGTGTATAAAGCTGCTATGTCATTTCCACAGGGTTCAGCAGGAGGTTTCACCGGTTTAAGGCCTCAACACTTAAAACAAATACTCAATCCAGCACTTGGTGAGGTTTCAGAGAGGCTGCTGTCTGAACTCACCAAATTTTCCAACCTGTGCCTGGCTGGCGGTGTCCCAGAAGCCATCAGACCCTTTTTCTTTGGTGCCTCATTGTGTGCCCTCCGGAAAAAGGATGGCGGAATCAGGCCCATTGCAGTGGGTAACACCCTTCGGCGCCTAGTCGCCAAGGCTGCAGTAAGAAGGGTGAGTCAAGAGGCTGCTGCAATGCTGAAACCAACTCAGCTCGGTTTCGGCGTTCAACAGGGCTGCAAAGCAGCTGCCCACGCAGCACGAGTATATATCAAAAACATGTCCTATGAAAAAGCCTTGGTCAAATTGGACTTTGCCAATGCTTTCAACTCAGTCAGAAGGGGTGCTGCTCTCCAAGCAGTTTATAGAAACTTCCCTTCCCTTTATCCCTTCATAGAATCGTGTTATAGTGTGACTTCCAAACTATTGTTTGGGGACCATGAAATTGACTCGTGTGAGGGCGTGCAACAGGGGGACCCTCTCGCCCCCTTTCTATTTTGTTTGGTCATCAAGGAAGTCACGGAGGCACTCTCCAGCGAGCTCAATATCTGGTTCCTGGACGACGGTACCCTGGCTGGCACAACAGAATCTCCCCTGGAGGACATCAGTAAAATTAAAGATATGGGAGAAAGCCTGGGCCTTTCTTTAAACCCCACCAAATGTGAAATAGTTTCTACCAATCAACAGTTGATCCAGAATATTAGTACCGTTTTACCAGGAGCACGAGCCATTGATCCAGCCAATAGCACTCTCCTCGGTGCTCCTCTTGGGTCCAATGCCATCGATCTGGTCCTAGGAAAAATGTCTCAGACCTCCGGACGATGGAAAGCAGGATGAAAGACATTGACACACACGATGCCTTCTACCTACTCACCAGGTGCCTGTCAACCCCAAAACTTACCTATTTTCTGAGATGCTCCCCAGCCTTCAGCAGTCCAAAACTCAAGGAATATGACTCTCTCCTGAAGGCCATGCTAGAGAGTGTATTGATGGACAGTGGTTGCAAGCCTCACTTCCGGTCAGGCTTGGAGGGCTAGGAGTACGCAGATCCTCCCAGATTGCTCTACCAGCTTTCCTATCCTCTTCCATTGCATCAAACGAGTTGATAAGACAAATTCTTCCTGACACCCTCAGTGACTCAGCAGGAATAGAAGACCCTAGCTATGTCAGTGCCATCACCGAATGGGAGACTCTTGCCCTTCCAGCACCAAACCCTAGTGCAGCACTGGCTCACAAACAGTCAAGCTGGGATAGCCCAATTGCTGAAAAGGTGCTTGCCAACATGCTCAGGGCTGCAACATCAGATAGGGAGATTGCCCGTCTCCAGGCTGTGAGT